>NW_026610814.1:405479-552080 GCF_029499605.1 Hyla sarda | reverse complement strand
AGGAGGAGGACAGAGGAGTCTTGAGGAGGAGGACAGAGAGGTCTGGAGGAGGAGGACAGGAGGGGCCTGGAGGAGGAGACAGAGGGGTCTGGAGGAGGGCAGAGGAGTCTGGAGGAGGAGGACAGAGGAGTCTGGAGGAGGAGGACAGAGGGGTCTGAAGGAGAAGGACAGAAGAGTCTGGAGGAGGAGGGCAGAGGAGACTGGAGGAGGAGAGCAGAGAAGTCTGAAGGAGAAGGACAGAGGGGTCTGGAGGAGGAGGACAGAGGGGTCTGGAGGAGGAGGACAGAGGAGTCTGGAGGAGGAGGGCAGAGGAGACTGGAGGAGGAGAGCAGAGAAGTCTGAAGGAGAAGGACAGAGGGGTCTGGAGGAGGAGGACAGAGGGGTCTGGAGGAGGAGGACAGAGAAGTCTGGAGGAGGAGGACAGAGGAGTCTGGAGGAGGAGAGCAGAGGAGTCTGGAGGAGGAGGACAGAGGAGACTGGAGGAGGAAGACAGAGGAGTCTGGAGGAGGACAGAGGAGTCTTGAGGAGGAGGACAGAGAGGTCTGGAGGAGGAGACAGAGGGGTCTCGACGAGGGCAGAGGAGTCTGGAGGAAGAGGACAGAGGAGTCTGGAGGAGGAGAGCAGAGGAGTTTGAAGGAGGAGGACAGAGGAGTCTTAAGGAGGAGGACAGAGGGGTCTGGAGGAGGAGGACAGAGGAGTCTGGAAAAGGAGGGCAGAGGGGTCTGGAGGAGGACAGAGGAGTCTGGAGGAGGAGGGCAGAGTAGTCTGGAGAAGGACAGAGAGGTCTGGAGGAGGAGAACAGAGGAGTCTGGAGAAGGAGGGCAGAGGAGTCTGGAGGAGGAGGACAGAGGAGTCTGAAGGAGGAGGACAGAGAAGGACAGAGGAGTCTGGAGGAGGAGGACAGAGAAGTCTGGAGGAGGAGGACAGAGGCGTCTGGAGGAGGAGGACAGAGGAGTCTGGAGGAGGAGGACAGAGGGGTCTGGAGGAGGAGGACAGAGGAGTCTGAAGGAGGAGGACAGAGGAGTCTGGAAGAGGAGGACAGAGAGGTCTGAAGGAGGACAGAGGGGTCTGGAGGAGGAGGACAGAGGAGTCTGGAGGAGGAGGGCAGAGGAGTCTGGAGGAGGAGGAGGACAGGGGAGTCTGGAGGAGGAGGGCAGAGGGGTCTGGAGGAGGAGGACAGAGGAGGAAAGAGGAGTCTGGAGGAGGAGGACAGGGGTGTCTGGTGGAGGAGGACAGAGGGGTCTGGAGGAGAAGGACAGAGAAGGATAGGGGAGTCGGATAGGGGAGTCTGGAGGAGGAGGACAGAGGAGTCTGGAGGAGGAGGACAGAGGAGTCTGGAGGAGGAGGGCAGAGGTGTCTGGTGGAGGAGGACAGAGAAGGACAGAGGAGTCTGGAGGAGGAGGGCAGAGGAGTCTGGAGGAGGAGGAGGACAGGGGAGGAAAGAGGAGTCTGGAGGAGGAGGACAGGGGTGTCTGGTGGAGGAGGACAGAGGGGTCTGGAGGAGAAGGACAGAGAAGGATAGGGGAGTCTGGAGGAGGAGGACAGAGGAGTCTGGAGGAGGAGGACAGAGGAGTCTGGAGGAGGAGGACAGAGGAGTCTGGAGGAGGAGGACAGAGGAGTCTGGAGGAGGAGGACAGAGGAGTCTGGAGGAGGAGGACAGAAGAGTCTGGAGGAGGAGGACAGAGGAGTCTGGAGGAGGAGGACAGAGGAGTCTGGAGGAGGAAAGAGCTTAGTTCCTGTGGACGGACGGCTGTCAGCTAAATGAGCAAAGTGACATAAATCAGCATAAAAACCAGAAAACCACTAATAACCACAATAATATGGGTGACATGTGCCGGAGTGATACCGGGACACCGATACAACACACAGATATTGGTTATCACACCCACAGGTATCATTATTATCACAACTACAGATATCGGTATTATCACACACACAGATATCAGTATTATCACACACACAGATATCGGTATTATCACACACACAGATATCGGTATTATCACACACACAGATATCGGGATTATCACACACAGATATCGGTATTATCACACACACAGATATCGGTATTATCACACACACAGATATCGGTATTATCACACACAGATATCGGTATTATCACACACACAGATATCGGTATAATCACACACACAGATATCGGTATTATCACACACACAGATATCAGTATTATCACACACAGATATCGGTATTATCACACACACATATCGGTATTATCACACACAGATATCGGTATTATCACACACAGATATCGGTATTATCACACACACAGATATCGGTATTATCACACACACAGATATCAGTATTATCACACACACAGATATCGGTATTATCACACACACAGATATCGGTATTATCACACACACAGATATCGGTATTATCACACACACAGATATCGGTATTATCACACACAGATATCGGTATTATCACACACACATATCGGTATTATCACACACACAGATATCGGTATTATCACACACAGATATCGGTATTATCACACACAGACATCGGTATTATCACACACACAGATATCGGTATTATCACACACACAGATATCGGTATTATCACACACACAGATACTGGTATTATCACACACACAGATATCGATATTATCACACACACAGATATCGGTATTATCACACACAGATATCGGTATTATCACACACACAGATATCGGTATTATCACACACACAGATATCGGTATTATCACACACACAGATATCGGTATTATCACACACAGATATCGGTATTATCACACACACAGATATCGGTATAATCACACACACAGATATCGGTATTATCACACACACAGATATCAGTATTATCACACACACAGATATCGGTATTATCACACACAGATATCGGTATTATCACACACACAGATATCGGTATTATCACACACACAGATATCAGTATTATCACACACACAGATATCGGTATTATCACACACACAGATATCGGTATTATCACACACACAGATATCGGTATTATCACACACACAGATATCGGTATTATCACACACAGATATCGGTATTATCACACACACATATCGGTATTATCACACGCACAGATATCGGTATTATCACACACAGATATCGGTATTATCACACACAGATATCGGTATTATCACACACACAGATATCGGTATTATCACACACACAGATATCGGTATTATCACACACACAGATACTGGTATTATCACACACACAGATATCGATATTATCACACACACAGATATCGGTATTATCACACACAGATATCGGTATTATCACACACACAGATATCGGTATTATCACACACACAGATATCGGTATTATCACACACAGATATCGGTATTATCACACACACAGATATCGGTATTATCACACACAGATATCGGTATTATCACACACACAGATATCGGTATTATCACACACACAGATATCGGTATTATCACACACAGATATCGGTATTATCACACACAAATATCGGTATTATCACACACACAGATATCGGTATTATCACACACAGATATCGGTATTAACACACACACAGATATCGGTATTATCACACACACAGATATCGGTATTAACACACACACAGATATCGGTATTATCACACACACAGATATCGGTATTATAACACAGAGATATCGGTATTATCACACACAGATATCGGTATTATCACACACACAGATATCGGTATTATCAAACACACAGATATCGGTATTATCACACACACAGATATCGGTATTATAACACAGAGATATGGGTATTATCACACACACAGATATCGGTATTATAACACAGAGATATCGGTATTATCACACACAGATATCGGTATTATCACACACACAGATATCGGTATTATCACACACAAATATCGGTATTATCACACACACAGATATCGGTATTATCAAACACACAGATATCGGTATTATCACACACACAGATATCGGTATTATCACACACACAGATATCGGTATTATCACACACACAGATATTGGTATTATCACACACACAGATATCGGTATTATCACACACACAGATATCGGTATAATCACACACAGATATCGGTATAATCACACACAGATATCGGTATTATCACACACACAGATATCGGGATTATCACACACACATATCGGTATTATCACACACAGATATCGGTATTATCACACACAGAGATATGGGTATTATCACCCACACAGATATCGGTATTATCACCCACACAGATATCGGTATTATCACACACAGATATCGGTATTATCACACACACAGATATGGGTATTATCACACACACAGATATCGGTATTATCACACACACAGATATCGGTATTATCACACACAGAGATATGGGTATTATCACCCACACAGATATCGGTATTATCACACACACAGATATCGGTATTATCACACACCCAGATATCGGTATAATCACACACAGATATCGGTATTATCACACACACAGATATCGGTATTATCACACACAGATATCAGTATTATCACACACCCAGATATCGTATTATCACAAATGCAGATATCGTATTATCACAAATGCAGATATCGGTATTACCACACACATATATCCGCATTATGACACACACAGATATCCGTATTATCACACCTTCAGGTATCGATAAAATCACACACACAGATATCAGTATTATCACACACACAGATATCGATATTATCACCATTGCAGAAATTGGTATTATCACAAACACAGACATCGGTATTATCACACACACAGATATCGGTATTATCACACATGCTGATATCGGTATTGTCACACACACACAGACATCGGTATTATCACACACACAGATATCGGTATTATCACACCTACAGATATCGGTATTATCACTCACACAGATATCAGTATTATGACACACACAGATATCGGTATTATCACACCTACAGATATCGGTATTATCACACACACAGATATCAGTATTATCACACACACAGATATCGGTATTATCACACATGCTGATATCGGTATTGTCACACACACACAGACATCGGTATTATCACACACACAAATATCGGTATTATCACACCTACAGATATCGGTATTATCACACACACAGATATCAGTATTATGACACACACAGATATCGGTATTATCACACCTACAGATATCAGTATTATCACACACACAGATATCAGTATTATCACCCACAGATATCTGTATTATCACGCACACAAATATCGGTATTATCACACACACAGATATCGGTATTATCACACACAGATATCGGTATTATCACAAATGCAGATATAGGTATAATCTCACAAGCAGATATCGGTATTATGACACACACAGATATTGGTATTATCACACACACAGATATCGGTATTATCACACACACAGATATCGGTATTATCACACACACAGATATCGGTATTATCATACACACAGATATCGGTATTATCACATATACAGATATCGGTATTATCACACATGCAGATATCGGTATTATCACATATTCAGATATCGGTTTTATCACATATACAGATATCGGTATTATCACTCACGCAGATATCGGTATTATCATATACACAGATATCGGTATAATCACACACACAGATATCAGTATTATCACACACGCAGATATCGGAATTATCACACACACAGATATCGGTATTATCACACACACAGGTATCGGTATTATCGCACACAGGTTTTGGCATTATCACACACACAGATATCGGTATTATCACACCTACAAATATCGGTATAATCACACACAGATATCAGTATTATTACACACTCAGATATCGGTATTATCACACACACAGATATCGGTATTATCACAAATACAGATATTGGTATTATCACACACACACAGATATCGGTATTATCACACATACATATATCGGTATTATGACACACACAGATATCGGTATTATCATAGACACAGATATCAGTATTATCACATATACAGATATCGGTATTATCACACATGCAGATATCGGTATTATCACATATTCAGATATCGGTATTATCACATATTCAGATATCGGTATTATCACATATACAGATATCGGTATTATCACTCATGCAGATATCAGTATTATCACATATACAGATATCGGTATTATCACATATACAGATATCGGTATTATCACACACACAGACATCGGTAGTATCACATATACAGACATCGATATTATCACACACACAGATATCGGTATTATCACATATACAGATATCGGTATTATCACATATACAGATATCGGTATTATCACACATGCAGATATCGGTATTATCACATATTCAGATATCGGTATTATCACATATTCAGATATCGGTATTATCACATATACAGATATCGGTATTATCACTCATGCAGATATCAGTATTATCACATATACAGATATCGGTATTATCACATATACAGATATCGGTATTATCACACACACAGACATCGGTATTATCACATATACAGACATCGATATTATCACACACACAGATATCGGTATTATCACATATACAGATATCGGTATTATCACATATACAGATATCGGTATTATCACACATGCAGATATCGGTATTATCACATATACAGATATCGATATAAACACATATACAGATATCGGTATTATCACACACACAGACATCGGTATTATCACATATACAGACATTGGTATTATCACATATACAGATATCGGTATTATCACATATACAGATATCGGTATTATCACACATGCAGATATCGGTATTATCACACACACAGATATCGGTATTATCACACACAGATATCAGTATTATCACACACACAGACATCGGTATTATCACATATACAGATATCGGTATTATCACACATGCAGATATCGGTATTATCACACACACAGACATCGGTATTATCACATATACAGATATCGGTATTATCACATATACAGATATTGGTATTATCACACACACAGATATCGGTATTATCACATATACAGATATCGGTATTATCACATATACAGATATTGGTATTATCACACACACACAGATATCGGTATTATCACATATACAGATATCGGTATTATCACACACACAGATATCGGTATTATCACACACACAGATATCGGTATTATCACACACACAGATATCGGTATTATCACACACACAGATATCGGTATAATCACACACACAGATATCGGTATTATCACACACAGATATCGGTATTATCACACACAGATATCGGTATTATCACACACACAGATATCGGTATTATCACACACACAGATATCGGTATTATCACACACACAGATATCGGTATTATCACACGCAGATATCGGTATTATCACACACACAGATATCGGTATTATCACACACAGATATCGGTATTATCACACACACAGATATCGGTATTATCACACGCAGATATCGGTATTATCACACACAGATATCGGTATTATCACACACACAGATATCGGTATTATCACACACACAGATATCGGTATTATCACACGCAGATATCGGTATTATCACACACACAGATATCGGTATTATCACACGCAGATATCGGTATTATCACACACAGATATCAGTATTATCACACACACAGATATCCGTATTATCACACACACAGATATCGGTATTATCACACACACAGATATCGGTATTATCACACACAGATATCGGTATTATCACACACAGATATCGGTATTATCACACACACAGATATCGGTATTATCACACACACAGATATCGGTATTATCACACACACAGATATCGGTATTATCACACACAGATATCGGTATTATCACACACACAGATATCAGTATTATCACACACACACATATCAGTATTATCACACACACAGATATCAGTATTATCACACACACAGATATCGGTATTATCACACACACAGATATCGGTATTATCACACACAGATATCGGTATTATCACACACAGATATCAGTATTATCACACACAGATATCGGTATTATCACACACAGATATCGGTATTATCACACACACAGATATCGGTATTATCACACACACAGATATCAGTATTATCACACACATAGATATTGGTATTATCACACACACAGATATCAGTATTATCACACACACAGATATCGGTATTATCATAGCGAGGGCCAAAGGAGACGGAATTCTCGTTTTATTTATTTGTTTAATTAGAAAATGTATAAAAGACAGAAAAACATAAAGAGAATTAACATCCAATCAGAATCAAATCAGAAAAGTCGCAAAAGCACCAGAAACATTGGAGAAATAAATTCTGTATAAAAGGAGCAAAAGAAACAAAAATAAAAAAAAATTATAGAAAATTAAGGAATTTTTTTTAATTGACTTTCATTAAAATAGAAAATAACGTAAATTCAAGCAGAAAATCCCCAAAATATTTCTAAGAACTGAAATATCTGATGAGAATTATGAAAAAAAACAATTATTCAAAGAAATAAAAAGGTATGTTATAAAAAGTCACAAAAAGTCTTAACGCATAAATGATAATATTAACCAGAATCCTGTAAATCAGTAATCATGTGTCAGGTATCAATCAGAATAATAAAATAATAATAATAATAATAACCTGTATCCTATAATGTATCAATCAGTATAATAAAATAATAATAATAATAATAATAATAATAATAACCTGTATCCTATAATGTATCAATCAGTATAATAAAATAATAATAATAATAATAATAATAATAATAACCTGTATCCTATGTGTCAATCAGTATAATAAAATAATAATAATAATAACCTGTATCCTATAATGTATCAATCAGTATAATAATAATAATAATAATAACCTGTATCCTATGTGTCAATCAGTATAATAAAATAATAATAATAATAACCTGTATCCTATAATGTATCAATCAGTATAATAAAATAATAATAATAATAATAATAATAATAATAACCTGTATCCTATGTGTCAATCAGTATAATAAAATAATAATAATAATAACCTGTATCCTATAATGTATCAATCAGTATAATAAAATAATAATAATAATAACCTGTATCCTATAATGTGTCAATCAGTATAATAAAATAATAATAATAATAACCTGTATCCTATAATGTATCAATCAGTATAATAAAATAATAATAATAATAATAATAACCTGTATCCTACAATGTATCAATCAGTATAATAAAATAATAATAATAACCTGTATCCTATAATGTGTCAATCAGTATAATAAAATAATAATAATAATAATAATAATAAAAATAATAACCTGTATCCTATAATGTATCAATCAGTATAATAAAATAATAATAATAAACAATAATAACCTGTATCCTATAATGTATCAATCAGTATAATAAAATAATAATAATAAACAATAATAACCTGTATCCTATGTGTCAATCAGTATAATAAAATAATAATAATAATAACCTGTATCCTATAATGTGTCAATCAGTATAATAAAATAATAATAATAATAATAATAATAATAACCTGTATCCTATAATGTGTCAATCAGTATAATAAAATAATAATAATAATAATAACCTGTATCCTATAATGTATCAATCAGTATAATAAAATAATAATAATAATAATAATAATAATAACCTGTATCCTATGTGTCAATCAGTATAATAAAATAATAATAATAATAATAACCTGTATCCTATAATGTGTCAATCAGTATAATAAATAACAATAATAATAATAATAATAATAACCTGTATCCTATAATGTATCAATCAGTATAATAAAATAATAATAATAATAACCTGTATCCTATAATGTGTCAATCAGTATAATAAATAATAATAATAATAATAATAATAACCTGTATCCTATAATGTGTCAATCAGTATAATAAAATAATAATAATAATAACCTGTATCCTATAATGTGTCAATCAGTATAATAAATAATAATAATAATAATAATAATAATAACCTGTATCCTATAATGTATCAATCAGTATAATAAATAATAAAATAATAATAATAATAACCTGTATCCTATAATGTGTCAATCAGTAATAAATAATAATAATAATAATAATAATAATAACCTGTATCCTATAATGTATCAATCAGTATAATAAATAATAATAATAATAATAATAATAATAACCTGTATCCTATAATGTATCAATCAGTATAATAAAATAATAATAATAATAATAATAATAATAATAACCTGTATCCTATGTGTCAATCAGTATAATAAAATAATAATAATAATAATAACCTGTATCCTATAATGTGTCAATCAGTATAATAAATAATAATAATAATAATAACCTGTATCCTATAATGTGTCAATCAGTATAATAAAATAATAATAATAATAATAAATAATAACCTGTTGTTACGTTATGCGCTCTGGCCGCACCCTCTGGCCGTGAGCGGATGGTCCCGTTACCTGCTGCTGCCGGTGGGGCTGGGACTCACATCACGAGATGCACCTGCACGCGAGCCCCAGTCCGTCACTCACCTGGTGCTTCTCCTGCACCAGCCTCTGCCTCTCTGCTCCGGCGCACGTGTCCCCGTCCCCTAGGACGCGCGAAGCTGAAAGATTTAAAGGGCCAGTGCGCTCACTGGTGTAATTCCCCTGTGGCTCATTTATAAATTCCTCCACCCTCCTCACTTCCCTGCCGGATCTTTGTTGCCTTGTGCCTGAGAGAAAGCGTTCCTGAGAGTTGTCTTACCATGTATCTGATCCTTTGCTCTGTGACCTGACCTTGCTCCTCTGCCGCCTGCCTACTGACCTCCTGCTACGTCCTGAGTACACTACTGTGCCGCCTGCCCTGACCTTCTGCTATCCTGACTACGAGCTGCCTTATCCCTCCTGTGCCTCGTATCTCCTCAGCCGCCTGTGTGGTCGAGCCGTGCCAGGGGTAGCGACCTGGGTGCCACCTGCCGCAGCAAGTCCATCTCGCTTTGTGCGGGCTCTGGTGAAAACCAGCGGCACCTTAGACTCCGCTCCCTGATGATAATAAAAATAATACTAATAAATATAAAATAATAACGATAATAATGATTATTAATAATAATTCCACATCAGTGAGATCTCTATTTGGTTAATCTTTAGCTGTGGATACACACTACACATGGGGGCTGAGATACTTGTGGATACATACTACACATGGCCGGCTGAGATACTAGTGGATACACACTACACATGGCCGGCTGAGATACTGGTGGATACACACTACATATGGCCGGCTGAGATACTTGTGGATACACACTACACATAGCTGGCTGAGATACTTATGGATAAACACTACACATGGCCGGCTGAGATACTTGTGGATGCACACTACACATGGCCGACTGAGATACTTGTGGATACACACTACACATGGCCGGCTGAGATACTGGTGGATACACACTACACATGGCCGGCTGAGATACTGGTGGATACACACTACACATGGCCCGGCTGAGATACTGGTGGATACACACTACACATGGACGGCTGAGATACTGGTGGATACACAATACACATGGGGGCTGAGATACTTGTGGATACACACTGCACATGGCCGGTTGAGATACTTGTGGATACACAATACACATGGCCGGCTGAGATACTAGTGGATACACACTACACATGGGGGCTGAGATACTTGTGGATACACACTGCACATGGCCAGCTGAGATACTGGTGGATGCACACTACACATGGCTGGCTGAGATACTGGTGGATACACACTACACATGGCCGGTTGAGATACTTGTGGATACACACTACACATGGCCGGCTGAGATACTGGTTGATACACACAGCACATGGCCGGCTGAGATACTGGTGGATACACACTACAAATGGGGGCTGAGATACTTATGGATACACACTACACATGGCCGGCTGAGATACTTGTGGATACACACTACACATGGCCGGTTGAGATACTTGTGGATACACACTACACATGGCCAGCTGAGATACTGGTTGATACACATTGCACATGGCCGGCTGAGATACTGGTGGATACACACTATAAATGGGGGCTGAGATACTTATGGATACACACTACACATGGCCGGCTGAGATACTTGTGGATACACACTACACAAGGCCGGCTGAGATACTTATGGATACACACTACACATGGCCGGTTGAGATACTTGTGGATACACACTACACATGGCCGGCTGAGATACTGGTGAATACTCACTGCACATGGCCGGCTGAGATACTGGTGGATACACACTACACATGGCCTGCTGAGATACTTGTGGATACACACTACACATGGGGGCTGAGAGACTTGTGGATACACACTGCACATGGCCGGTTGAGATACTTGTGGATACACACTGCACATGGCCGGCTGAGATACTGGTGGATGCACACTACACATGGCTGGCTGAGATACTGGTGGATACACACTACACATGGCTGGTTGAGATACTTGGGGATACACACTACACATGGCCAGCTGAGATACTGGTCGATACACACTGCACATGGCCGGCTGAGATACCGGTGGATACACACTACAAATGGGGGATGAGATACTTATGGATACACCCTACACATGGCCGGCTGAGATACTTGTGGGTACACACTACACATGGCCGGTTGAGATACTTGTGGATACACAATACACATGGCCGGCTGAGATACTAGTGGATACACACTACACATGGGGGCTGAGATACTTGTGGATACACACTACACATGGCCGGCTGAGATACTGGTGGATGCACCCTATACATGGCTGGCTGAGATACTGTTGGATACACACTACACATGGGGGCTGGGATACTTGTGGATACACACTGTACATGGCCAGCTGAGATACTTGTGGATGCACACTATACATGGCCGGCTGAGATACATGTGGATACACACTGTACATGGCCGTCTGAGAAACTTGTGGATACACACTGCACATGGCTGGCTGGGATACTTGTAGATACAGACTACACATGGCTGGCTGAGATACTGGTGGATACACACTACACATGGCCGGTTGAGATACTTGTAGATACACACTACACATGGCCGGCTGAGATACTGGTGGATACACACTACACATGGGGGCTGAGATACTTATGGATACACACTACACATGGCCGGCTGAGATACTTGTGGATACACACTACACATAGCTGGCTGAGATACTTGTGGATACACACTACACATTGTCGGCTGAGATACTTGTGGATACACACTACACATGGCCGGCTGAGATAACGGTGGATACACACTACACATGGCCGGCTGAGATACTTGTGGATACACACTACACATGGGGCTGAGATACTTGTGGATACACACTACACATGGCTGACTGGGATACTTGTGGATACACACTACACGTGGGGCCTGAGATACTTGTGGATACACACTACACATGGGGCCTGAGATACTTGTAGATACACACTACACATGGGGGCTGAGATACTTGTGGATACACACTACACAGGGGGCTGAGATACTTGTAGATACACACTACACATGGGGGCTGAGATACTTGTGGATACACACTACACATGGGGGCTGAGATACTTGTAGATACACACTGTACATGGCCAGCTGAGATACTTGGAGGATGGGTGAAGGACACTTACCTGCTGTGCTGCCGCTGCTTCTCCTCTCTGCTCGGTCTCAGGAATTGTTTCTAGTTTTATAACAGGAAATAAAATATTAACACATGCAAATCACCTTCCTCTACAGGGTTAACAATTAATCCTAATAAACAGTGTAATTCTGATCCTATAACTGCGCCGTTCATCCTACAATATTGTTGGACCTTATGCTTGGTACACGGACATGTACCACGGCTTCTGTGACCTATAGTTTAGTTTATTGGCATTACCAGTTGTTTTCCCATCTTTTCTCTAAAGGTTTCTTTATATAAGGAGATCCTGTGTTTAAATACAGGTCATGGTATAGACGGGTGTATCCTTGGAAGGTAAAGAGTTAATAGCTGGGAAGGGGGTATCCTATCACCTGGCTCCACATATATATGTATATACACAGTAGAATCTCCCAATAATGGACACTTACAGGAAGAGAAAAGTGTCTGCTATTGAGAGATGTCCCCTATTGAGAGATGTCCCCTATTGAAAGATGTCCCCTATTGAAAGATGTCCCCTATTGAGAGATGTCCCCTATTGAGAGATGTCCCCTATTGAGAGATGTCCCCTATTGAGAGATGTACCCTATAGAGAGATGTCCCCTATTGAGAGATGTCCCCTATTGAGCGATGTCCCCTATTGAGAGATGTCCCCTATTGAAAGATGTCCCCTATTGAAAGATGTCCCCTATTGAGAGATGTCCCCTATTGAGAGATGTCCCCTATTGAGAGATGTACCCTATAGAGAGATGTCCCCTATTGAGAGATGTCCCCTATTGAGCGATGTCCCCTATTGAGAGATGTCCCCTATAGAGAGATGTCCCCTATTGAGAGATGTCCCCTATTGAGAGATGTCCCCTATTGAGAGATGTACCCTATAGAGAGATGTCCCCTATTGAGAGATGTCCCCTATTGAGAGATGTCCCCTATTGGGAAAAAAGGCTCAAAAATCTTTCTAAATGACGGAATACTGTCCTGTAATCACTCCAGAGTGTAATTACCTATAAAATATAATAAAAAGCAATATTACAGTATAATCTCCCAGTGACGTTTAATCTCCCCATATGACTCCCTGTACCATTTCATTCCCTCTCTAGGTCCTTCCAATGCCACCTCCTTCCCTCCCCTTGAACCCCCCCCCACCCCTTTACCCCTTGTGCCACATTACTTTTCCCCCTGTACTTCTTACCTGGCCAGCAGGGTCTCTCAGCGGGCCCCTGGGAGCCCGGGCCCCTTACTAATGGCTATACACCCCCTGACGGCGGCCCTGTGTACAAGGTAGGGCGGCACAAAAGCCTGGTTGTTCCCTATACGGAGTGTTTTGTCCCCTATTGGGTGTGTCCGCGTCCGCTATTGGAAATGTCCCCTATTCGGAGGGTGCAAATACATTAGGTCTTATGGGACTCTGCCGGGGAATAAAATAATTGTTCGCTATTGGGAGGTGTCCGCTAAGGGAGACTTTACTGTATATAATTGATGTTTCTTGTGTAATAGCATTTGAAAAAAAGTCATATGACTCGAAACGCGTCGTGCCCATCGTTTCTTTGCTCTTAGTTTGAGTTTGTCCCTCTTCAATGGCGTGGGATTTTATCCGCAAACCCAAATAAAGCTGAAGTAGTTTTACAGCTGTGAGGAAAGAAGAGCTGAGCGGACCTTCTATAGCCATGGTGGCCATTAATATTAATACCTGAACATCACTGCCACAACTCCCTACCTAATCTGCACCTATTTATGGAGGTCACCCCTACCACTGAACTGATGGGGTCTACCATATTACTGCGCCTAATGGGTCTACTGTATCACTGTACATAAAGGGGTCTACTATATCACTGCACATAAGGGGTCTACTATATCACTGCACATAAGGGGTCTACTATATCACTGCACATAAGGGGTCTACTATATCACTACACATAAGGGGTCTACTATATCACTGCACATAAGGGGTCTACTATATCACTGGACATAAGGGGTCTACTATATCACTGGACTTAAGGGGTCTACTATATCACTACACATAAGGGTCTACTATATCACTACACATAAGGGGTCTACTATATCACTACACATAAGGGGTCTACTATATCACTACACATAAGGGGTCTACTATATCACTAAACATAAGGGGTCTACTATATCACTGGACATAAGGGGTCTACTATATCACTGGACTTAAGGGGTCTACTATATCACTACACATAAGGGTCTACTATATCACTACACATAAGGAGTCTACTATATCACTACACATAAGGGGTCTACTATATCACTGCACATAAGGGGTCTACTATATCACTACATATAAGGGGTCTACTATATCACTACACATAAGGGGTCTACTATATCACTACACATAAGGGGTCTACTATATCACTACACATAAGTGGTCTACTATATCACTACACATAAGGGGTCTACTATATCACTGCACATAAGGGGTCTACTATATCACTACACATATGGGGTCTATTACATCACTGCACATAAGGGTCTACTATATCACTACACATAAGGGTCTACTATATCACTACACATAAGGGTCTACTACATCACTGCACATAAGGGGTTACTATATCACTGCACATAAGGGGTTTACTATATCACTGGACATAAGGGGTCTACTATATAACTACACATAAGGGGTCTACTATATCACTGCACATAAGGGGTCTACTATATCACTGGAAATCAGGGGTCTACTATATCACGACACATAAGGGGTCTACTATATCACTACACATATGGGGTCTATTACATCACTGCACATAAGGGTCTACTATATCACTACACATAAGGGTCTACTATATCACTACACATAAGGGTCTACTATATCACTGCACATAAGGGGTCTACCATATCACTGGACATAAGGGGTCTACTATATCACTACACATAAGGGGTCTACTATATCACTGCACATAAGGGGTCTACTATATCACTGGAAATCAGGGGTCTACTATATCACTACACATAAGGGGTCTACTATATCACTACACATATGGGGTCTATTACATCACTGCACATAAGGGTCTACTATATCACTACACATAAGGGTCTACTATATCACTACACATAAGGGTCTACTATATCACTGCACATAAGGGGTCTACTATATCACTGGACATAAGGGGGTCTACTATATCACTACACATATGGGGTCTACTATATCACTACACATATGGGGTCTACTATATCACTGCACATAAGGTCTACTATATCACTACACATATGGGGTCTACTATATCACTGGACATAAGGGGGTCTACTATATCACTACACATATGGGGTCTCCTATATCACTGCACATAAGGGGTCTACTATATCACTACACATAAGGGGTCTACTATATCACTGCACATAAGGGTCTACTATATCACTATACATAAGGGGTCTACTATATCACTGCACATAAGGGGTCTACTATATCACTGCACATAAGGGGTCTACTATATCACTGCACATAAGGGGTCTACTATATCACTGCACATAAGGGATCTACTATATCACTACACATAAGGGGTCTACTATATCACTACACATAAGGAGTCCATTATGTCACTAAACATAAGGGGTCTACTATATCACTACACATAATGGGTCTACTATATCACTACACATAAGGGGTCTACTATATCACTGCACATAAGGGGTCTACTATATCACTGCACATAAGGGGTCTACTATATCACTGGACATAAGAGGTCTACTATATCACTACACATAAGGGGTCTACTATATCACTACACATAAGGGGTCTACTATATCACTACACATAAGGGGTCTACTATATCACTGCACATAAGGGGTCTACTATATCACTGGACATAAGAGGTCTACTATATCACTACACATAAGGGGTCTACTATATCACTACACATAAGGAGTCTACTATATCACTACACATAAGGGGTCTACTATATCACTACACATAAGGGGTCTACTATATCACTACACATAAGGGATCTACTATATCACTACACATAAGGGGTCTACTATATCACTAGACATAAGGATCTACTATATCACTACACATAAGGGTCTACTATATCACTGCACATAAGGGTCTACTATATCACTACACATAAGGGGTCTACTATATCACTACACATAAGGGGTCTACTATATCACTACACATAAGGGGTCTACTATATCACTACACATAAGGGGTCTACTATATCACTGCACATAAGGGTCTACTATATCACTACACATAAGTGGTCTACTATATCACTACACATAAGGGGTCTACTATATCACTACACATAAGTGATCTACAATATCACTATACATAAGTGGTCTACTATATCACTACACATAAGGGGTCTACTATATCACTACACATAAGGGTCTACTATATCACTACACATAAGTCGTCTACTATATCACTACACATAAGGGATCTACTATATCACTACACATAAGGGGTCTACTATATCACTACACATAAGGGGTCTACTATATCACTGCACATAAGGGGTCTACTATATCACTACACATAATTGTCTACTATATCACTGCACATAAGGAGTCCACTATATCACTACACATAAGGGTCTACTATATCACTACACATAATTGTCTACTATATCACTGCACATAAGTGGTCTACTATATCACTACACATAAGGGGTCTACTATATCACTGCACATAAGGGGTCTACTATATCACTACACATAATTGTCTACTATATCACTACACATAAGGGGTCTACTATATCACTGCACATAAGGGGTCTACTATATCACTACACATAATTGTCTACTATATCACTGCACATAAGGAGTCCACTATATCACTACACATAAGGGTCTACTATATCACTACACATAATTGTCTACTATATCACTGCACATAAGTGGTCTACTATATCACTGCACATATGGGGTCTACTTTACCACTGAATAAAAATGAAATATAATATATAATATAATACCCAAGAAAATTACACAGAGACATAAAATAGTGAAAAAGTATATATAGTCTTTATTAGTAGTGACTGATTTTAAAAACAGAATTTAAAAGGAACGACAGTGGACAGACTACTGAGGCGTCTGGATGAGGGATAGAAACAAAACTGGGCTACAGAACATCAATAAGAAATGGGAGATAATAAAGTGACCCCCATCCGGGTGTACATACATGTAAAAGGTATAGGCTGTACAAAAATATACTAGCAATTAAATACCAACATATGTAAACATATACACTCAGAATGGCTATATAGATGTAAATCCCGTATTGCACAATGCCCAGAGACAAAAAGTTTTTTGTGACCGCACCATGGAATAAGAAAATGAATAAAGTATACAATTATGAGAGTGATAAACGGGTGAAAGGATAGAGAGTCCCGGGGACCGGGATGGAAACATACACCAATGTTCAACAATCACCGGAATCCTGGAGAATATGACTCAAGTATAAATCACCCATCTCACATCACAAGAGCATACAGCGGACATCTTACCCTAATACAGAACGCCACCCCTACAACGTTGTTTCGCAACAAGCTTCCTCAGGGAGTATATGGTATGAAAGGGAGGTAGATATTTATATACATGTGTAGCCAATAAGAATGCAAAACACATACAAAGCAATCAGGGCACCTGAGAGGAGAATCCAATGTGAACCAGCGTCCGAACGCCATTACAGTCATCACTGCGCATGTTCGGCGTGATGATGATGCAGTGCGTCCACTGCGTCACCACGCCGAAAGCTCATAGCGCAGCTCCGTGCTCACGGAAAGGTGTGTGAGATGTGCGGCGAGATCTCGCGCATGCGTATCACGCTGAGACAGCACGCAACGGCCATCTTAGATGTGGGAAACGGAGCTGGCAGCATTATTGCAGACATCCTTAGGAAAACATACAGCAAATAGAGGTGAGGTGTGTGCGGAAACGTGAGAGAAAACAGTGACATGCAAAAGTGAGATGTGCAAAACCAAAGTGCCATGCGGTGATTGTTGAACATAGGTGCAATACATATATAACAGTGACGGCCAAATATAACAATATGGAAATATGTAAAGAATATATCTGTAAGAAGATATATATATATATAAAAATAAAAACTATATATATATAGATATAAAGATGTGTGGCAAGTGCAAATATGTGTGTGAAATATGCGGATGCATGAAAAAACAAATGTGAATAAATATTGATCGATATGTGCAAACACATTAATGTGAAATACAAAGGGCTCACTATAAAAATATATATGAGGTGATAGAGGGTACATGTAGATGAATATTCACCAATAAATTGATGTGAGCCACAAAGGACTCACTGGAGAATATATAATATTCAAACAATGTGATAGAGGATACGTCTATTGACATATTCATATGAAATGTGAAAAATATACTATATGCATGTATCGGTGAAGAAATTTTTTGGATGTTGGATAAAACCAGCCATTTCCTGGACTGCTGCAAGGATAATTTCATAAGTTCGTATCTTCCATCGGATCCGGTTAGGGTGCCCTGAAGCAAGGAAAGGGGACAAAAAGAAAAGTGGTAGGGAAAAGAAGGGAAAGGGGAAAGCAAAAAGGAGAAAAGGAGAAAACAGGGGAGGGCAGAGACAAGCAAAAGGAAAAACAAAGGAAGATAAAAAACAAAGGAAAAAAGAGAAAAAAAAAGGGGGGAAGCCAAGAAAAATAAATAAGAGCAAGGGAAAAAGAAAGAAAGAGGGGGGAACCAAGAAAAGACAACAAAAAACAAAAAACAAAATAAGACATAATGACTACAAAAGAACAAGTTAAAATCAATTAAAACCATATTAAAGTAGAAAAATTAAAACCGGACCAGGTGGCAATACCAAGGGAATAGAAACAAAATAAATCATGTACGTAGAAAGGGCGCAAAACTATTGTGCTCATTGAGCCCATACGGGGTCACAGTTTTCAGGGTAAAAATCCACCTTGATTCCTTCTGTGCAAGAATTTGGCACCAGTTACCACCCCTAGGGCCAACCAAGACCCTGTCTATGCCTCTTACCTTGAGGAGTTTGCTGTCACACCCATGATGTTCTCGAAAATGACGAGGTATTGTTTTCAAAGTAGATAGATCTTCAATGTCTCTTGCAGCCTCAATCCCCAGGACATGTTCACGTACCCTTCTCCTCAGTTCTCTAGAGGTGAGACCAACATATATTAGGTGGCAGGGGCAAGTGGCGTAATAAATTACACCAGATGTGCAACAATTGATGGTGTGTGTTATAGTAAACTTCTTTTCCCCAGAGGAATTAAGAAATTCTTCAGCTTTCTCTACATTCGGGCATGCTACACATCCCCCGCAGGGCCTACAGCCCCATTTGGAACCCTTAGAGCCAAATAGGCCAGTGCTCTGTCTGCTTTTATGGTGACTATGCACCAGTAGATCTCTCAGATTCTTGGCTCGGCGATATGTGATAGAAGGTTGATTAGATAGATATGATTTTAAGACCGGATCCATTGTCAAAACCGACCAATGTTTTCTAAGTGCCCGTTGTACTTGTCTCCACCTAGTGTTGTACATAGAAATGTACCTCACCTGTGTGTCTAATTTCTGTTTCTTTCTCTGGGTCAGAAGAGTAGGTCTTGAGGTGGATTTTGCTCTGTTGTATCCCCTTTGGATGTCAGCACTTCTATAGCCACGTTCCTGGAAGCGGTCTTTAAGGTCCTTGGCTTGCTGTTCGAAGAACTCCTCATTAGAACATATTCTCCTCATTCTGAGGAATTGACCTATGGGAATATTGGAAATCAGTGACTTCGGATGGGAGGAGGATGCATGGAGCAACGAGTTAGTTGATGTTTTTTTGCGAAACACATTTGAGTGGATAAATCCACTGTCATCCACGTTCAGGGACACGTCCAGAAAATCAATGTTTTGTCTCCCATATTTGTATGTCAATCTGATATAATAGATATTATCATTCAGATTAGACATGAAGATAGACAGCTCATCTGGAGTCCCATGCCACAAAAACAACACGTCATCTATGAAACGTCCCCATAAGGATATCCTCTCAATTAGGGGTACCGGGTTAATCATGAAGATCCTCCTCTCCCACAACCCCAGAAAGAGGTTGGCATATGAGGGCGCACAAGCCGCCCCCATTGCCGTTCCCTGGAGTTGCAGGTAGAGGAGGTCCTTAAATAAAAAGAAGTTATGAGTAAGTGCATACTATAATAAGTCCAGTATCAACTTACATAGGTCTGGATCCAGGTCCGTCATCGAGAGAAAGATTCGTACCGCTTCCATGCCATCGGTGTGTCGAATGGATGTGTACAGAGATTCAATGTCACATGTGACTATTAGGGTAGACTCATCCAGCTGTATACCATCAAGTCGCTTGAGGACATCTGTCGTATCCTTAAGATGTGAGGGGAGGGATTCCACAATCGGTTTCAAGTAGTAGTCAATATACCTGCAAATCGGTTCAGTTAGAGAGTTATTACCAGACACAATCGGTCTCCCAGGGGGATTAACTAACTGTTTATGAACCTTAGGTAAGAGGTAAAGGGTCGCAATCATGGGATGGGTTGGTAATAAACTTTCCACTTGTTTCCTGCTTAAGACCCCATTCGTACAAGCCTCATCCAGGATACAAAAAAGATCCTCCTTGTATTTAGTTAATGGATTAAAAGTTAGGCGCTTGTAGCACACACCATCTTTTAATTGTCGCAATGCCTCCTTCTCATAAAGGGACCTGGGCCAGAGGACGACATTTCCCCCTTTATCAGAGGGTTTGATGACAATGTCGTCCATTCTGCCCAGGTCCCTTAATGCTTGACGTTGTTTAAACGTCAAATTGTCATGTGCTTTTGTAAAGGGGATTTTTTCAAACTCCGCTGAAACTAATTGTACAAAGATGTCTATATTAGGATACTGAGACAGTTGGGGGAATGATCTGGATGGTAATAGTAAGTTTTTTGGGAACTTACCTGTAGCTGTGTCATCCTGTTCTTCCAAAAGTGAATTAAGTGCATCAATTGCTTCGATCTCATCAGCGGTGTGAAGTTGGGCTCCCATTTGGGATGAATGAAATATCTTTTTAAACATCAGCTTTCTCGCGAACAGATGTAAGTCCTTTACTGCTGTAAAGCAATCAAAGGAGGATGCCGGTGAAAAGGTTAAATCTAAGGATAAAACCTCTTCCTGTTCTTTAGTAAGTACAGTTTGAGACAAATTAATTACCTTCCGATTGTGGGTGCTACTTCTGGTCCTAGCCCCATCGCTGCGTGTATCAGTTGTACGTGATCTGTTCCGCTGGTAATTTCTCCTGGTGTCCCGTCTAGGGCTCCTATCAGTGGTTCTGGAGGAGGTAGTGGATTCTGTTCCAGTTGACCTCACTGATGAGACGGAAGGAGAGCGTACACGTCATTTGGCACTAGATTGTTTCCATTTGTACATCCTGTTGTTGACAGCATCATTCAAATCTCTCTGGAATTTTTTGGATTTGGTTAATTTAATCTGCTTCTCCCACATCTTGGCCGTTTCTTCTAACTCTTGTTTAAAAGTAGCAAATTCTTCATTAGAAACCATTTTTTTAATATCACTCTCAACCTTTTCGATCTGTGTGCTCAATTCCATCAAGGTCTTGGTGTTATACTCCATGATGGTAATCATAAATATTTTGGAACAGGTGTTACAAGCCTTTTCCCATTTTTTGACACATTCCTCATTATCAAGGCTAAACGAAGGATAAGTCTGAACTCTCAAGCCCCTCGGGATCAAAGATTTGGTCACATAATTATCCAACGATGCCCGATTCCACCATACCTTCATCTGACGGTGGAGGAGATTACGCAGTGAAAGCTTGAGTTCCCTTAAATTGCACTGGTCCGCTCCTAAATTGTCCATTGTCGTTCCGGAAAATAAAAGATTAGCTTGCTCCAACCAGGAGACTTCTCTGGCCCGAAAATCCATAACAGGATAATCCTTCTGTAAAAATACAGGAAAAATATATAATAACCAAAAAAGAGGGGCACAAAATACTGACCTATGGTCCAACCTTGTCTCTGGCATACAGAGAAATACAAATAATACCCAAGAAAATTACACAGAGACATAAAATAGTGACAAAGTATATTAGTCTTTATTAGTAGTGACTGATTTTAAAAACAGAATTTAAAAGGAACGACAGTGGACAGACTACTAAGGCGTCTGGATGAGGGATAGAAACAAAACTGGGCTACAGAACATCAATAAGAAATGGGAGATAATAAAGTGACCCCCATCCGGGTGTACATACATGTAAAAGGTATAGGCTGTACAAAAATATACTAGCAATTAAATACCAACATATGTAAACATATACACTCAGAATGGCTATATAGATGTAAATCCCGTATTGCACAATGCCCAGAGACAAAAAGTTTTTTGTGACCGCACCATGGAATAAGAAAATGAATAAAGTATACAATTATGAGAGTGATAAACGGGTGAAAGGATAGAGAGTCCCGGGGACCGGGATGGAAACATACACCAATGTTCAACAATCACCGGAATCCTGGAGAATATGACTCAAGTATAAATCACCCATCTCACATCACAATAATATAAATAATTGTTTAACTACATTAACGCCCCTTTCCTTAATAAAATTCCCCTTTTTCCTATTTTATAAAGTAAAAGAATTGTTTGTCTTTTTTTGTATATACAGTACTAGAAAAAATAAATAAATAAAAAGAAAAGAAAAATGTTCCTGATATGACCTACGGATCATGCACCATGGTCATTATGTTCCGTCCCTTACACAGGGACAGATTCAAGATTATGTGGGAGTCCTGACCGTCTTCCGCCTATTGTCCTGATTTCAGATACTGTCAGACTAATGTACTCAACCCTAAGATGATGTATTTTGACGTTGATTTTCTAGGGCGGCTTGTTGTATTTATTTAGTTTTTTCCGTTTATTTATGTTTATTTCTTACTTTTATGCCTGGGTTGTTCACCAGATATATTTGTATCTCATGATTTTGTCTTTAATTCACATTGAAAAACCTAAAGTGCTAAAATTATAAATCTTGAGTCCTTAAGGCGTTAAAATTCCTGGGTCACTGATAAGTGATAATTCTAGGAGATGAGTGGAGTAGTAATTATAAGATAAATTCTATGACGTGTCGCATACGGCGTAGTGACAGCCAGAATTGGTGAATGTAGAATCATTGTGTCGCCTATGGAGGACATGTATCATATTTGGCTCACTCATTCTAACATAGATGTTGTCACTTCCACATTTAGGGCACAGCCATGAGGTCTATACACACCTCTGCAATCATGGTGATGGATTGGTATTCATCACACAATGGCTAGCATGATGCCCCTTTTATAGATTGGGGGGGGTAGTTTAAAAGACATGGTTTTGGGGGTTGTTAATCTATGTGGATTTGTAGGCTGAGAAGGTGATGACTGCTGTGAGGAGATGACTGCTGTGAGGAGGAAAAGATGACTGCTGTGAGGAGGAGAAGATGACTGCTGTGAGGAGAAGGGGATGACTGCTGTGAGGAGAAGGAGATGGCTGCTGTTAGGAGAAGGTGATGACTGCTGTGAGGAGAAGGTGATGACTGCTGTGAGGAGAAGGTGATGACTGCTGTGAGGAGAAGGAGATGACTGCTGTGAGGAGAAGGTGATGACTGCTGTTAGGAGAAGGTGATGACTGCTGTTAGGAGAAGGTGATGACTGCTGTGAGGAGAAGGAGATGACTGCTGTGAGGAGAAGGAGATGACTGCTGTGAGGGGAAGGTGATGACTGCTCTGAGGGGAAGGTGATGACTGCTGTGAGGAGAAGGTGATGACTGCTGTGAGGGGAAGGTGATGACTGCTGTGAGGGGAAGGTGATGACTGCTGTGAGGAGAAGATGACTGCTGTGAGGAGAGGGTGATGACTGCTGTGAGGAGAAGGAGATGACTGCTTTGAGGAGAAGGGGATGACTGCTGTGAGGAGAAGATGACTGCTGTAAGGAGAAGATGACTGCTGTGAGGAGAAGATGACTGCTGTGAGGAGAAGGAGATGACTGCTGTGAGGAGAAGGTGACTGCTGTGAGGAGAAGGTGACTGCTGTGAGGAGAAGGAGATGACTGCTGTGAGGAGAAGGTGATGACTGCTGTGAGGAGAAAGAGATGACTGCTGTGAGGAGAAGATGACTGCTGTGAGGCGAGAGTGATGACTGCTGTGAGGAGAAGGAGATGACTGCTGTGAGGAGAAGGTGACTGCTGTGAGGAGAAGGACATGACTGCTGTGAGGAGAAGAAGATGACTGCTGTGAGGAGAAGGAGATGACTGCTGTGAGGAGAAGGAGATGACTGCTGTGAGGAGAAGGAGATGTCTGCTGTGTGGAGAAGGAGATGATTGCTGTGAGGAGAAGGTGATGGCTGCTGTGAGGAGAAGGAGATGACTGCTGTGAGGAGAAGGTGACTGCTGTGAGGAGAAGGTGACTGCTGTGAGGAGAAGGACATGACTGCTGTGAGGAGAAGAAGATGACTGCTGTGAGGAGAAGGAGATGACTGCTGTGAGGAGAAGGGGATGACTGCTGTGAGGAGAAGGAGATGACTGCTGTGAGGAGAAGGAGATGACTGCTGTGAGGAGAAGGAGATGACTGCTGTGAGGAGAAGGTGACTGCTGTGAGGAGAAGGACATTACTGCTGTGAGGAGAAGGAGATGACTGCTGTGAGGGGAAGGTGATGACTGCTGTGAGGGGAAGGTGATGATTGCTGTGAGGAGAAGGTGATCACTGCTGTGAGGAGGAGATGACTGCTGTGTGGAGAAGGAGATGACTGCTGAAAGGAGAAGGTGATGACTGCTGTGAGGAGGAGATGACTGCTGTGAGGAGAAGGAGATGACTGCTGTGAGGAGAAGGTGATGACTGCTGTGAGGAGAAGGAGATGACTGCTGTGAGGAGAAGGAGATGACTGCTGTGAGGGAAAGGTGATGACTGCTGTGAGGAGAAGGTGATGACTGCTGTGAGGGAAAGGTGATGACTGCTGTGAGGAGACAGTGATGACTAGAGATGAGTGAACTTTTGAAAAATTTGATTTGCCGAATTTTCCGAAAAACTTTGGTTTGGTCCAAATTTATTTGCGGCGAATCTGTATTAAAAACGTCTATTTCTGGCGTACAGTGAGCCTCAGTAGGGGTGTAGAACAGTTTTCTTTGTTCTAACATGCATATGGAGTGTGCTGGGGTAGTGAAATAATGTTATTTAGAATGACATGCAGATTACAGGCATCGCTATTAGAATCACTGCGGCAGAGCGTCTGAAAGTGGCAGCAGGGAGACCCTATGGTGTCAAAATTGAAAAGAGGAAATAGATTTTTTTGTGTAATTTTTATTTTATTTTGTTTAAATTTATTCACATTTTTTGAATATCCATTCTGGTGAGCATCCAGCTACAACCTGTTCCAGTCCCTGCCTCTACCTTATTTTTGCACAGCAGCAGCAGCAGGACACAACAGTGCTGCAGCACAAAAAAGCTGTGTACTATACCCAATATTGCACTCTGTCAAAGACTGTTAGGAATGGACTGCTGGATATTATACCGTCTACAGACTAGTATAACCAGCAGACCATTGTTTGTGGAACAAAGACACAGAGTTGGGCTTAAAAATTCTTCTTGCCTCCTCTGCTAAGGTTTATGAAGTTGAGGCAGCTTGTTGAAATGTATCAGACAACACACAGCTCTCTGCCCCTCTCTGTAATATAATGCTGAAGAAAGTAACTGATATAATAGTAATATAATGACATGTGATCACAGCCCCGCCCTCTGTATGACATCACTGATATAATATAATAGTAATATAATGACATGTGATCACAGCCCCGCCCCTGTATGACATCACTGACATAATATAATAGTAATATAATGACATGTGATCACAGCCCCGCCCCCTGTATGACATCACTGATATAATAGTAATATAATGACATGTGATCACAGCCCCGCCCCTGTATGACATCACTGACATAATATAATAGTAATATAATGACATGTGATCACAGCCCCGCCTCCTGTATGACATCACTGATATAATATAATAATAATATAATGATGTGTGATCACAGCCCCGCCCCCGGTATGACATCACTGATATAATATAATAGTAATATAATGAAATGTGATCAGACCCCTGCCCCCCTGTATGACATCACTTATATAATATAATAGTAATATAATGACATGTGATCACAGCCCCGCCCCCTGTATGACATCACTGATATAATATAATAGTAATATAATGACATGTGATCACAGCCCCGCCCCCTGTATGACATCATTGAGATAATATAATAGTAATATAATGACATGTGATCACAGCCCCGCCTCCTGTATGACATCACTTATATAATAGTAATATACTGGCATGTGATCACAGCCCCGCCTCCTGTATGACATCACTGATATAATATAATAGTAATATAATGACATGTGATCGCAGCCCCGTCCCCTGGATGACATCACTGATATAATATAATAGTAATATAATGACATGTGATCACAGCTCCGCCCCCTGTATGACATCACTGATATAATATAATAGTAATATAATTACATGTGATCACAGCTCCGCCCCCTGTATGACATCACTGATATAATATAATAGTAATATAGTGACATGTGATCACAGCCCCGCCCTCTGTATGACATCACTGATATAATATTATAATATAATAGTAATATAATGACATGTGGTCACAGCTCCGCCCTCTGTATGACATCCCTGATATAATATTAATATAATTACATGTGATCACAGCTCCGCCCCCTGTATGACATCACTGATATAATATAATAGTAATATAGTGACATGTGATCACAGCCCCGCCCCCTGTATGACATCCCTGATATAATAGTAATATAATCACATGTGATCACAGCCCCGCCCCCTGTATGACATCCCTGATATAATAGTAATATAATCACATGTGATCACTGCCCCGCCCCCTGTATGACATCACTGATATAATATAACAGTAATATAATGACATGTGATCACAGCCCCTCCCCCTGTATGACATCACTGATATAATATAATGGTAATATAATGACATGTGATCACAGCCCCGCCTCCTGTATGACATCACTGATATAATATAATAGTAATATAATGACATGTGATCACAGCCCCACCCCCTGTATGACATCACTGATATAATATAATAGTAATATAATGACATGTGATCACAGCCCCGCCTCCTGTATGACATCACTGATATGATAGTAATATAATCACATGTGATCACAGCTCCGCCCCCTGTATGACATCACTGATATAATATAATAGTAATATGTAATGACATGTGATCACTGCCCCGCCCCCTGTATGACATCACTGATATAATATAATAGTAATATGTAATGACATGTGATCACAGCCCTGCCTCCTGTATGACATCACTGATATAATATAATAGTAATATAATGACATGTGATCACAGCTCCGCTCCCTATATGACATCACTGATATAATATAATAAAAATATGTAATGACATGTGATCACTGCCCCGCCCCCTGTATGACATCACTGATATAATATAATAGTAATATAATGACATGTGATCACAGCTCCGCTCCCTGTATGACATCACTGATATAATATAATAGTAATATGTAATGACATGTGATCACTGCCCCGCCCCCTGTATGACATCAATGATATAATATAATAGTAATATGTAATGACATGTGATCACAGCCCTGCCTCCTGTATGACATCACTGATATAATATAATAGTAATATAATGACATGTGATCACTGCCCCGCCCCCTATATGACATCACTGATATAATATAATAGTAATATAATGACATGTGATCACTGCTCCGCCTCTGTATGACATCACTGATATAATATAATAGTAATATAATGACATGTGATCACAGCCCCGCCCTCTGTATGACATCACTGATATAATATAATAGTAATATAATGACATGTGATCACAGCCCCGCCCCCTGTATGACATCACTGATATAATATAATAGTAATATGTAATGACATGTGATCACTGCCCCGCCCCCTGTATGACATCACTGATATAATATAATAGTAATATGTAATGACATGTGATCACTGCCCCGCCCCCTGTATGACATCACTGATATAATATAATAGTAATATGTAATGACATGTGATCACTGCCCCGCCCCCTGTATGACATCACTGATATAATATAATAGTACTATAATGACATGTCATCACAGCCCCTCCCCCTGTATGACATCACTGATATAATATAATGGTAATATAATGACATGTGATCACAGCCCCGCCTCCTGTATGACATCACTGATATAATATAATAGTAATATAATGACATGTGATCACAGCTCCGCTCCCTGTATGACATCACTGATATAATATAATAGTAATATAATGACATGTGATCACAGCTCCGCTCCCTGTATGACATCACTGATATAATATAATAGTAATATGTAATGACATGTGATCACTGCCCCGCCCCCTGTATGACATCACTGATATAATATAATAGTAATATGTAATGACATGTGATCACTGCCCCGCCCCCTGTATAACATCACTGATATAATATAATAGTAATATGTAATGACATGTGATCACTGCCCCGCCCCCTGTATGACATCACTGATATAATATAATAGTAATATGTAATGACATGTGATCACTGCCCCGCCCCCTGTATGACATCACTGATATAATATAATAGTAATATGTAATGACATGTGATCACAGCCCCTCCCCCTGTATGACATCACTGATATAATATAATGGTAATATAATGACATGTGATCACAGCCCCGCCTCCTGTATGACATCACTGATATAATATAATAGTAATATAATGACATGTGATCACAGCTCCGCTCCCTATATGACATCACTGATATAATATAATAAAAATATGTAATGACATGTGATCACTGCCCCGCCCCCTGTATGACATCACTGATATAATATAATAGTAATATAATGACATGTGATCACAGCTCCGCTCCCTGTATGACATCACTGATATAATATAATAGTAATATGTAATGACATGTGATCACTGCCCCGCCCCCTGTATGACATCACTGATATAATATAATAGTAATATGTAATGACATGTGATCACTGCCCCGCCCCCTGTATGACATCACTGATATAATATAATAGTAATATAATGACATGTGATCACAGCCCCGCCTCCTGTATGACATCACTAATGTCACAGCTGTTGCCTGAATTGCTATTTTTACGACATTGATCCTTGCATCCTGCACCTTTAGCGCGTTATTGGGCAAGGCAGCAAAACTTCTAAATATTGATATTTGTTTATGAAGGAGGATTCGATCTTGTGTCAGAGAACATCGATCAGGTCATGGTCCGTACTAGGGGTCGGCTGGTTCAACACTGAACAGGGCAAAAACTAAATTAAAGGCTTAGTTCATCCATAAATGTCCAGGAGGTCTCACTGAGAACTTGGATGACCATGATGATATTGGGGGTCACTGCTCTGGAATCCTGATCACTAACCTAACAGTCCACAAAAAGTGCCATTGGGCTGGACGGTGCATTGTAAAGAATGTGATGTAAGAGATTCCCAGCAATGGCGGAACCAGAGGGTTTCTAGAGACCTGAACTATATTGGACATATGAAAACCACCTAATGACAGGTACTTAGCACTTCAGACATCACCTTTTAGTTGATTCAGGTGGTGGGACAGAAGCCTTCAATGATTGGATGAAGATTGTCTACGTAAATGCTGACAGCTCCGCCCACCGTCCTGACCTCTGTCTTATGTCATCTGTACTCTGCCAAACCCAAGGATTTGTATGGTAGTGTCTCTACTTGTAAATTATGTTCCTGGAAACCATCAACAACTTCGGGGGATGTCCTGGAGATTCCGCACATATCCATATCCTATTAAGGGAAATTTTATGGTGAAGACTGAAAAATCTCTTAAACTCTGCTCTCTAGCCAAATCCATTGGGGACACTGTGGGTCCATTCTCTAGTCCTGAGATCTGGCCATAGCAACTATTTTAGAAAACCAAGTTTTAAAGAGGTTCTTAGACATCTTATCCCCTATCTAAAGGATAGAGGATAAGATGCCTGATCTCGGGAGTCCCGCCGCTGGGGACCCCCGTGATCTTGCACGCGGCACCCCGTTAGTAATCAGTCCCCGGAGCGTGTTCGCTCCGGGTCTGATTACCAGCGACCACACGGCCGGCGGCGTGTGACGTCACGCCTTTGCCCCCATGTGACGTCATGCTCCGCCCCTCAATGCAAGCCTACGGGAGGGGGCGTGATAGCTTTGGTCGCCGGTAATCAGACCCGGAGCGAACACGCTCCGGGGACTGATTACAAACGGGGTGCCGCGTGCAAGATCACGGGGGTCCCCAGCGGCGGGACTCCTGCGATCAGGCATCTTATCCCCTATCCTTTGGATAGGGGATAAGATGTCTAAGCACCGGAGAACTCCTTTAAGTTAGGTTTATTTCATTATTACAGGTGATATAAAAATATATGAAAACAGTGAGGGGAAAACGAGACAAGGACAACAGACTACAGAGGAGGAAAACACGGGACAAGGACAACAGACTAGAGAGGAGAAGAACACGGGACAAGGACAACAGATACACAAATGATACACTAGAGAGGAGGAGAACACAGGAGAAGGATGATACACTAGAGAGGAGGAGAACACAGGAGAAGGAGGATACACTAGAGAAGAGGAGAACACGGGAGAAGGATGATACACTATAGAGGAGGAGAACACGGGAGAAGGATGATACACTAGAGAGGAGGAGAACACAGGAGAAGGATGATACACTAGAGAAGAGGAGATCACAGGAGAAGGATGATACACTAGAGAAGAGGAGAACACAGGAGAAGGATGATACACTAGAGAGGAGGAGAACACAGGAGAAGGATGATAGACTAGAGAAGAGGAGAACACAGGAGAAGGATGATACACTAGAGAGGAGGAGAACACAGGAGAAGGATGATACACTAGAGAGGAGGAGAACACAGGAGAAGGATGATACACTAGAGAGGAGGAGAACACAGGAGAAGGATGATACACTAGAGAGGAGGAGAACACAGGAGAAGGATGATAGACTAGAGAAGAGGAGAACACAGGAGAAGGATGATACACTAGAGAAGAGGAGAACACGGGAGAAGGATGATACACTAGAGAAGAGGAGAACACAGGAGAAGGATGATACACTAGAGAGGAGGAGAACACAGGAGAAGGATGATACACAAGAGAGGAGGAGAACACAGGAGAACGATGATACACTAGAGAAGAGGAGAACACAGGAGAAAGATGATACACTAGAGAAGAGGAGAACACAGGAGAAGGATGATACACTAGAGAGGAGGAGAACACAGGAGAAGGATGATACACTAGAGAGGAGGAGAACACAGGAGAAGGATGATACACTAGAGAGGAGGAGAACACAGGAGAAGGATGAAACATTAGAGAGGAGGAGAACACAGGAGAAGGATGATAGACTAGAGAAGAGGAGAACACAGGAGAAGGATGATACACTAGAGAAGAGGAGAACACGGGAGAAGGATGATACACTAGAGAAGAGGAGAACACAGGAGAAGGATGATACACTAGAGAGGAAGAGAACACAGGAGAAGGATGATACACTAGAGAAGAGGAGAACACAGGAGAAGGATGATACACTAGAAAAGAGGAGAACACATGAGAAGGATGATACACTAGAGAGGAGGAGAACACAGGAGAAGGATGATACACTAGAGATTAGGAGAACACAGGAGAAGGATGATACACTAGAGAGGAGGAGAACACAGGAGAAGGATGATACACTAGAGAAGAGGAGAACACAGGAGAAAGATGATACATTAGAGAAGAGGAGAACACAGGAGAAGGATGATACACTAGAGAGGAGGAGAACACAGGAGAAGGATGATACACTAGAGAGGAGGAGAACACGGGACAAGGACGACAGACTAGAGAAGAGGAGAACACGGGAGAAGGATGATACACTAGAGAAGAGGAGAACACAGGAGAAGGATGATACACTAGAGAGGAGGAGAACACAGAAGAAGGATGATATACTAGAGAGGAGGAGAACACAGGAGAAGGATGATACACTAGAGAAGAGGAGAACACAGGAGAAGGATGATACACTAGAGAAGAGGAGAACACAGGAGAAGGATGATACACTAGAAAAGAGGAGAACATAGGAGAAGGATGATACACTAGAGAAGAGGAGAACACAGGAGAAGGATGATACACTAGAGAAGAGGAGAACACGGAGAATGATGATACACTAGAGAGGAGGAGAACACAGGAGAAGGATGATACACTAGAGAGGAGGAGAACACAGGAGAAGGATGATACACTAGAGAGGAGGAGAACACAGGAGAAGGATGATACACTAGAGAGGAGGAGAACACAGGAGAACGATGATACACTAGAAACGAGGAGAACACAGGAGAAGGATGATACACTAGAGAAGAGGAGAACACAGGAGAAGGATGATACACTAGAAACGAGGAGAACACAGGAGAAGGATGATACACTAGAGAAGAGGAGAACACAGGAGAAGGATGATACACTAGAGAAGAGGAGAACACAGGAGAAGGATGATACACTAGAGAGGAGGAGAACACAGGAGAAGGATGATACACTAGAGAAGAGGAGGAGAACACAGGAGAAGGATGATACACTAGAGAAGAGGAGAACACAGGAGAAGGATGATACACTAGAGAAGAGGAGAACACGGGAGAAGGATGATACACTAGAGAGGAGGAGAACACAGGAGAAGGATGATACACTAGAGAAGAGGAGAACACAGGAGAAGGATGATACACTAGAGAAGAGGAGGACATAGGAGAAGGATGATACACTAGATAAGAGGAGAACACAGGAGAAGGATGATACACTAGAGAGGAGAACACAGGAGAAGGATGATACACTAGAGAGGAGGAGAACACAGGAGAAGGATGATACACTAGAGAAGAGGAGAACACGGAGAAGGATGATACACTTGAGAGGAGGAGAACACAGGAGAAGGATGATACACTAGAGAGGAGGAGAACACAGGAGAAGGACGATACACTAGAGAGGAGGAGAACACAGGAGAAGGATGATACACTAGAGAGGAGGAGAACACAGGAGAAGGATGATACACTAGAGAAGAGGAGAACACAGGAGAAGGATGATACACTAGAGAAGAGGAGAACATAGGAGAAGGATGATACACTAGATAAGAGGAGAACACAGGAGAAGGATGATACACTAGAGAGGAGGAGAACACAGGAGAAGGATGATACACTAGAGAGGAGGAGAACACAGGAGAAGGATGATAGACTAGAGAGGAGGAGAACACAGGAGAAGGATGATACACTAGAGAAGAGGAGAACACAGGAGAAGGATGATACACTAGAGAGGAGGAGAACATGGGAGAAGGATGATACACTAGAGAGGAGGAGAACACAGAAGAAGGATGATATACTAGAGAGGAGGAGAACACAGGAGAAGGATGATACACTAGATAAGAGGAGAACACAGGAGAAGGATGATACACTAGAGAGGAGGAGAACACAGGAGAAGGATGATACACTAGAGAAGAGGAGAACACAGGAGAAGGATGATACACTAGAGAAGAGGAGAACACAGGAGAAGGATGATACACTAGAGAGGAGGAGAACACAGGAGAAGGATGATGCACTAGAGAAGAGGAGAACACGGGAGAAGGATCATACTCTAGAGAGCAGGAGAACACGGGACAAGGACGACAGACTAGAGAGAAGGAGAACAAGGGAGAAGGATGATACACTAGAGAAGAGGAGAACACAGGAGAAGGATGATACACTAGAGAAGAGGAGAACACAGGAGAAGGATGATACACTAGAGAGGAGGAGAACACAGGAGAAGGATGATACACTAGAGAGGAGGAGAACACAGGAGAAGGATGATACACTAGAGAAGAGGAGAACACAGGAGAAGGATGATACACTAGAGAGGAGGAGAACACAGGAGAAGGATGATACACTAGAGAAGAGGAGAACACAGGAGAAGGATGATACACTAGAAAAGAGGAGAACACATGAGAAGGATGATACACTAGAGAGGAGGAGAACACAGGAGAAGGATGATAGACTAGAGAGGAGGAGAACACAGGAGAAGGATGATACACTAGAGAGGAGGAGAACACAGGAGAAGGATGATACACTAGAGAAGAGGAGTGTCACGATGCCGGCTGGCAGGTAGTGGATCCTCTGTGCCAGAGAGGGATTGGCGTGGACCGTGCTAGTGGACCGGTTCTAAGCCACTACTGGTTTTCACCAGAGCCCGCCGCAAAGCGGGATGGACTTGCTGCGGCGGTAGTGACCAGGTCGTATCCACTAGCAACGGCTCACCTCTCTGGCTGCTGAAGATAGGCGCGGTACAAGGGAGTAGGCAGAAGCAAGGTTGGACGTAGCAGAAGGTCGGGGCAGGCAGCAAGGATCGTAGTCAGGGGCAACGGCAGAAGGTCTGGAAACACAGGCTAGGAACACACAAGGAACGCTTTCACTGGCACAATGGCAACAAGATCCGGCAAGGGAGTGCAGGGGAAGTGAGGTGATATAGGGAAGTGCACAGGTGAACACACTAATTGGAACCACTGCGCCAATCAGCGGCGCAGTGGCCCTTTAAATCGCAGAGACCCGGCGCGCGCGCGCCCTAGGGAGCGGGGCCGCGCGCGCCGGGACAGGACAGACGGAGAGCGAGTCAGGTACGGGAGCCGGGGTGCGCATCGCGAGCGGGCGCTACCCGCATCGCGAATCGCATCCCGGCTCGCAGCGGAATCGCAGCGCCCCGGGTCAGAGGATGTGACCGGGGCGCTGCAGCGGGGAGAGTGAAGCGAGCGCTCCGGGGAGGAGCGGGGACCCGGAGCGCTCGGCGTAACAGTACCCCCCCCCTTGGGTCTCCCCCTCTTCTTAGAGCCTGAGAACCTGAGGAGCAGACTTTTGTCTAGGATGTTGTCCTCAGGTTCCCAGGATCTCTCTTCAGGACCACAACCCTCCCAGTCCACTAAAAAAAAAGTTTTCCCTCTGACCTTTTTGGAAGCTAAAATTTCTTTGACAGAGAAGATGTCCGAGGAGCCGGAAACAGGAGTGGGAGGAACAGATTTGGGAGAAAAACGGTTGAGGATGAGTGGTTTGAGAAGAGAGACGTGAAAGGCATTAGGGATACGAAGAGAAGGAGGAAGAAGAAGTTTATAAGAGACAGGATTAATTTGACACAAAATTTTGAAAGGACCAAGATAGCGTGGTCCCAACTTGTAGCTAGGGACACGGAAGCGGACATATTTAGCGGAGAGCCATACCTTGTCTCCAGGGGAAAAAACGGGAGGAGCTCTTCTTTTCTTATCCGCGAACTTCTTCATGCGAGATGAAGCCTGTAAGAGAGAATTTTGGGTCTCTCTCCATATGATGGAAAGGTCACGAGAAATTTCATCCACAGCGGGCAGACCAGAGGGCAAGGGAGTAGGGAGGGGGGGAAGAGGGTGACGGCCGTACACCACGAAAAATGGGGATTTGGAGGAAGATTCAGAGACCCTAAAGTTATACGAGAATTCGGCCCATGGGAGGAGATCTGCCCAGTCATCCTGGCGGGAGGAAACAAAATGTCGCAAATAATCACCCAAGATCTGGTTAATTCTTTCTACTTGTCCATTGGACTGGGGATGATATGCAGAAGAAAAATTTAATTTAATCTTGAGTTGTTTACAGAGAGCCCTCCAGAATTTAGACACGAATTGGACGCCTCTATCCGAGACAATCTGCGTAGGCAACCCGTGAAGACGAAAAATGTGTACAAAAAATTGTTTAGCCAACTGAGGCGCAGAAGGAAGACCAGGAAGAGGGATGAAATGTGCCATTTTGGAGAATCGATCAACGACCACCCAAATAACAGTGTTGCCACGGGAAGGGGGTAAATCAGTAATAAAATCCATACCAATCAGAGACCAAGGCTGTTCGGGGACGGGCAGAGGATGAAGAAAACCAGCGGGCTTCTGGCGAGGAGTCTTATCCCGGGCACAGATAGTGCAGGCTCGCACAAAGTCCACAACATCCGTCTCCAGAGTAGGCCACCAATAGAAGCGGGAGATGAGTTGCACAGATTTCTTGATGCCCGCATGACCTGCGAGATGGGAGGAGTGACCCCATTTGAGGATTCCGAGGCGTTGGCGTGGAGAAACAAAGGTCTTTCCAGGAGGAGTCTGCCTGATGGAGGCAGGAGAAGTGGAGATCAGGCAGTCAGGAGGAATGATGTGTTGCGGAGAGAGTTCAACTTCTGAGGCATCCGAGGAACGAGAGAGAGCATCGGCCCTAATGTTCTTATCGGCAGGACGAAAGTGAATCTCAAAATTAAATCGGGCAAAGAACAGAGACCACCGGGCCTGGCGAGGATTCAGCCGTTGGGCAGACTGGAGGTAGGAGAGGTTCTTGTGGTCGGTGTAGATAATAACAGGAAAACTTGATCCCTCCAGCAGATGCCTCCATTCCTCAAGTGCTAATTTAATGGCTAGAAGCTCTCGATCCCCGATGGAGTAGTTCCTCTCCGCTGGAGAGAAGGTCCTAGAGAAAAAACCACAAGTGACAGCATGCCCGGAAGAATTTTTTTGTAGAAGAACAGCTCCAGCTCCCACTGAGGAGGCATCAACCTCCAATAGGAAGGGTTTGGAAGGGTCAGGTCTGGAGAGGACGGGAGCCGAAGAAAAGGCAGACTTGAGTCGTTTAAAGGCGTCTTCTGCTTGAGGAGGCCAGGACTTGGGATCAGCATTTTTTTTGGTTAAGGCCACGATAGGAGCCACAATGGTAGAAAAATGTGGAATAAATTGCCTGTAATAATTGGCGAACCCCAAAAAGCGTTGGATAGCACGGAGTCCGGAGGGGCGTGGCCAATCTAAGACGGCAGAGAGTTTGTCTGGATCCATCTGTAGTCCCTGGCCAGAGACCAAATATCCTAGAAAAGGAAGAGATTGGCATTCAAACAGACATTTCTCAATTTTGGCATAGAGTTGATTGTCACGAAGTCTCTGAAGAACCATACGGACATGCTGGCGGTGTTCTTCTAGATTGGCAGAAAAAATTAGGATATCGTCCAGATATACAACAACACAGGAGTATAACAGATCACGAAAAATTTCATTGACAAAGTCTTGGAAGACGGCAGGGGCGTTGCACAGGCCAAAGGGCATGACCAGATACTCAAAGTGTCCATCTCTGGTGTTAAATGCCGTTTTCCACTCATCCCCCTCTCTGATGCGGATGAGGTTATAGGCGCCTCTTAAGTCCAATTTAGTAAAGATGTGGGCACCTTGGAGGCGATCAAAGAGTTCAGAGATGAGGGGTAAGGGGTAGCGGTTCTTAACCGTGATTTTATTAAGACCGCGGTAGTCAATGCAAGGACGTAGGGAGCCATCTTTTTTGGACACAAAGAAAAATCCGGCTCCGGCAGGAGAGGAGGATTTACGGATAAAGCCCTTTTTTAGATTCTCCTGGACGTATTCAGACATGGCAAGAGTCTCTGGGGCAGAGAGAGGATAAATTCTGCCCCGGGGTGGAGTAGTGCCCGGGAGGAGGTCGATAGGACAATCATAAGGCCTGTGAGGAGGTAGAGTCTCAGCTTGTTTTTTGCAGAAAACATCCGCGAAGTCCATATAGGCCTTAGGAAGACCGGTTACTGGAGGAACCACAGAGTCACGGCAAGGGTTACTGGGAACCGGTTTTAGACAGTTCTTGGAACAAGAGGACCCCCAACTCTTGATCTCCTCAGTGGACCAATCCAGGGTTGGGGAATGAAGTTGAAGCCAGGGAAGTCCAAGGAGAATTTCCGAGGTGCAATTGGGGAGGACCAAAAGTTCAATCCTCTCGTGATGAGATCCGATGCTCATAAGAAGGGGCTCCGTGCGGAAACGTATGGTACAGTCCAATCTTTCATTATTTACACAATTGATGTAGAGGGGTCTGGCGAGACTGGTCACCGGGATGTTGAACCTGTTGACGAGAGAGGCCAAAATAAAATTTCCTGCAGATCCAGAGTCCAAGAAGGCCACAGTAGAGAAGGAGAAGGCAGAGGCAGACATCCGCACAGGCACAGTAAGACGTGGAGAAGCAGAGTAGACATCGAGGACTGTCTCACCTTTGTGCGGAGTCAGCGTACGTCTTTCCAGGCGGGGAGGACGGATAGGACAATCCCTCAGGAAGTGTTCGGTACTAGCACAGTACAGGCAGAGGTTCTCCATACGGCGTCGTGTCCTCTCTTGAGGTGTCAGGCGAGACCGGTCGACCTGCATAGCCTCCACGGCGGAAGGCACAGGAACAGATTGCAGGGGACCAGAGGAGAGAGGAGCCGAGGAGAAGAAACGCCTCGTGCGAACAGAGTCCATATCTTGGCGGAGTTCCTGACGCCTTTCGGAAAAACGCATGTCAATGCGAGTGGCTAGGTGAATAAGTTCATGTAGATTAGCAGGAATTTCTCGTGCGGCCAGAACATCTTTAATGTTGCTGGATAGGCCTTTTTTGAAGGTCGCGCAGAGGGCCTCATTATTCCAGGACAATTCTGAAGCAAGAGTACGGAATTGTACGGCATACTCGCCAACGGAAGAATTACCCTGGACCAGGTTCAGCAGGGCAGTCTCAGCAGAAGAGGCTCGGGCAGGTTCCTCAAAGACACTTCGGATTTCCGAGAAGAAGGAGTGTACAGAGGCAGTGACGGGGTCATTGCGGTCCCAGAGCGGTGTGGCCCATGACAGGGCTTTTCCGGACAGAAGGCTGACTACGAAAGCCACCTTAGACCTTTCAGTGGGAAACAGGTCCGACATCATCTCCAGATGCAGGGAACATTGGGAAAGAAAACCACGGCAAAACTTAGAGTCCCCATCAAATTTATCCGGCAAGGATAGGCGTAGCCCAGGAGCGGCCACTCGCTGCGGAGGAGGTGCAGGAGCTGGCGGAGGAGATGACTGCTGAAGCTGTGGTAGTAACTGTTGTAGCATAACGGTCAGTTGAGACAGCTGTTGGCCTTGTTGCGCTATCTGTTGTGACTGCTGGGCGACCACCGTGGTGAGGTCAGCGACAACTGGCAGAGGAACTTCAGCGGGATCCATGGCCGGATCTACTGTCACGATGCCGGCTGGCAGGTAGTGGATCCTCTGTGCCAGAGAGGGATTGGCGTGGACCGTGCTAGTGGACCGGTTCTAAGCCACTACTGGTTTTCACCAGAGCCCGCCGCAAAGCGGGATGGACTTGCTGCGGCGGTAGTGACCAGGTCGTATCCACTAGCAACGGCTCACCTCTCTGGCTGCTGAAGATAGGCGCGGTACAAGGGAGTAGGCAGAAGCAAGGTCGGACGTAGCAGAAGGTCGGGGCAGGCAGCAAGGATCGTAGTCAGGGGCAACGGCAGAAGGTCTGGAAACACAGGCTAGGAACACACAAGGAACGCTTTCACTGGCACAATGGCAACAAGATCCGGCAAGGGAGTGCAGGGGAAGTGAGGTGATATAGGGAAGTGCACAGGTGAACACACTAATTGGAACCACTGCGCCAATCAGCGGCGCAGTGGCCCTTTAAATCGCAGAGACCCGGCGCGCGCGCGCCCTAGGGAGCGGGGCCGCGCGCGCCGGGACAGGACAGACGGAGAGCGAGTCAGGTACGGGAGCCGGGGTGCGCATCGCGAGCGGGCGCTACCCGCATCGCGAATCGCATCCCGGCTCGCAGCGGAATCGCAGCGCCCCGGGTCAGAGGATGTGACCGGGGCGCTGCAGCGGGGAGAGTGAAGCGAGCGCTCCGGGGAGGAGCGGGGACCCGGAGCGCTCGGCGTAACAAGGAGAACACAGGAGAAAGATGATACACTAGAGAAGAGGAGAACACAGGAGAAGGATGATACACTAGAGAGGAGGAGAACACAGGTGAAGGATGATACACTAGAGAGGAGGAGAACACAGGAGAAGGATGATACACTAGAGAGGAGGAGAACACAGGAGAAGGATGATACACTAGAGAGGAGGAGAACACGGGACAAGGACGACAGACTAGAGAAGAGGAGAACACGGGAGAAGGATGACACACTAGAGAAGAGGAGAACACAGGAGAAGGATGATACACTAGAGAAGAGGAGAACACAGGAGAAGGATGATACACTAGAAAAGAGGAGAACATAGGAGAAGGATGATACACTAGAGAAGAGGAGAACACAGAAGAAGGATGATACACTAGAGAGGAGGAGAACACGGGACAAGGACGACAGACTAGAGAGAAGGAGAACAAGGGAGAAGGATGATACACTAGAGAAGAGGAGAACACAGGAGAAGGATGATACACTAGAGAAGAGGAGAACACAGGAGAAGGATGATACACTAGAGAGGAGGAGAACACAGGAGAAGGATGATACACTAGAGAGGAGGAGAACACAGGAGAAGGATGATACACTAGAGAAGAGGAGAACACAGGAGAAGGATGATACACTAGAGAGGAGGAGAACACAGGAGAAGGATGATACACTAGAGAGGAGGAGAACACAGGAGAAGGATGATACACTAGAGAAGAGGAGAACACAGGAGAAGGATGATACACTAGAAAAGAGGAGAACACATGAGAAGGATGATACACTAGAGAGGAGGAGAACACAGGAGAAGGATGATAGACTAGAGAAGAGGAGAACACAGGAGAAGGATGATACACTAGAGAGGAGGAGAACACGGGACAAGGACGACAGACTAGAGAAGAGGAGAACACGGGAGAAGGATGACACACTAGAGAAGAGGAGAACACAGGAGAAGGATGATACACTAGAGAAGAGGAGAACACAGGAGAAGGATGATACACTAGAAAAGAGGAGAACATAGGAGAAGGATGATACACTAGAGAAGAGGAGAACACAGAAGAAGGATGATACACTAGAGAAGAGGAGAACACGGAGAATGATGATACACTAGAGAGGAGGAGAACACAGGAGAAGGATGATACACTAGAGAGGAGGAGAACACAGGAGAAGGATGATACACTAGAGAGGAGGAGAACACAGGAGAAGGATGATACATTAGAGAGGAGGAGAACACAGGAGAAGGATGATACACTAGAGAGGAGGAGAACACGGGAGAAGGATGATACACTAGAGAAGAGGAGAACACAGGAGAAGGATGATACACTAGAGAGGAGGAGAACACAGGAGAAGGATGATACACTAGAGAGGAGGAGAACACGGGAGAAGGATGATACACTAGAGAAGAGGAGAACACAGGAGAAGGATGATACACTAGAGAAGAGGAGAACACAGGAGAAGGATGATACACTAGAGAAGAGGAGAACACAGGAGAAGGATGATACACTAGAGAAGAGGAGAACACAGGAGAAGGATGATACACTAGAGAAGAGGAGAACACAGGAGAAGGATGATACACTAGAGAAGAGGAGAACACAGGAGAAGGATGATACACTAGAGAAGAGGAGAACACAGGAGAAGGATGATACACTAGAGAGGAGGAGAACACAGGAGAAGGATGATACACTAGAGAGGAAGAGAACACAGGAGAAGGATGATACACTAGAGAAGAGGAGAACACAGGAGAAGGATGATACACTAGAGAAGAGGAGAACACAGGAGAAGGATGATACACTAGAGAGGAGGAGAACACAGGAGAAGGATGATACACTAGAGAGGAGGAGAACACAGGAGAAGGATGATACACTAGAGAAGAGGAGAACACAGGAGAAGGATGATACACTAGAGAGGAGGAGAACACGGGACAAGGACGACAGACTAGAGAAGAGGAGAACACGGGAGAAGGATGACACACTAGAGAAGAGGAGAACACAGGAGAAGGATGATACACTAGAGAAGAGGAGAACACAGGAGAAGGATGATACACTAGAAAAGAGGAGAACATAGGAGAAGGATGATACACTAGAGAAGAGGAGAACACAGAAGAAGGATGATACACTAGAGAAGAGGAGAACACGGAGAATGATGATACACTAGAGAGGAGGAGAACACAGGAGAAGGATGATACACTAGAGAGGAGGAGAACACAGGAGAAGGATGATACACTAGAGAGGAGGAGAACACAGGAGAAGGATGATACATTAGAGAGGAGGAGAACACAGGAGAAGGATGATACACTAGAGAGGAGGAGAACACGGGAGAAGGATGATACACTAGAGAAGAGGAGAACACAGGAGAAGGATGATACACTAGAGAGGAGGAGAACACAGGAGAAGGATGATACACTAGAGAGGAGGAGAACACGGGAGAAGGATGATACACTAGAGAAGAGGAGAACACAGGAGAAGGATGATACACTAGAGAAGAGGAGAACACAGGAGAAGGATGATACACTAGAGAAGAGGAGAACACAGGAGAAGGATGATACACTAGAGAAGAGGAGAACACAGGAGAAGGATGATACACTAGAGAAGAGGAGAACACAGGAGAAGGATGATACACTAGAGAAGAGGAGAACACAGGAGAAGGATGATACACTAGAGAAGAGGAGAACACAGGAGAAGGATGATACACTAGAGAGGAGGAGAACACAGGAGAAGGATGATACACTAGAGAGGAAGAGAACACAGGAGAAGGATGATACACTAGAGAAGAGGAGAACACAGGAGAAGGATGATACACTAGAGAAGAGGAGAACACAGGAGAAGGATGATACACTAGAGAGGAGGAGAACACAGGAGAAGGATGATACACTAGAGAGGAGGAGAACACAGGAGAAGGATGATACACTAGAGAAGAGGAGAACACAGGAGAAGGATGATACACTAGAGAGGAGGAGAACACAGGAGAAGGATGATAGACTAGAGAGGAGGAGAACATGGGTAAAGGATGATACACAAGAGAAGAGGAGAACACAGGAGAAGGATGATACACTAGAGAAGAGGAGAACACAGGAGAAGGATGATACACTAGAGAAGAGGAGGAGAACACAGGAGAAGGATGATACACTAGAGAAGAGGAGAACACAGGAGAAGGATGATACACTAGAGAAGAGGAGAATACGGGAGAAGGATGATACACTAGAGAAGAGGAGAACACGGGAGAAGGATGATACACTAGAGAGGAGGAGAACACAGGAGAAGGATGATACACTAGAGAAGAGGAGAACACAGGAGAAGGATGATACACTAGAGAAGAGGAGAACACAGGAGAAGGATGATACACTAGAGAGGAGAACACAGGAGAAGGATGATACACTAGAGAGGAGGAGAACACAGGAGAAGGATGATACACTAGAGAAGAGGAGAACACGGAGAAGGATGATACACTAGAGAGGAGGAGAACACAGGAGAAGGATGATACACTAGTGAGGAGGAGAACACAGGAGAAGGATGATACACTAGAGAAGAGGAGAACACAGGAGAAGGATGATACACTAGAGAGGAGGAGAACACAGGAGAAGGATGATACACTAGAGAAGAGGAGAACACAGGAGAAGGATGATACACTAGAGAAGAGGAGAACACGGGAGAAGGATGATACACTAGAGAAGAGGAGAACACGGGAGAAGAATGATACACTAGAGAGGAGGAGAACACAGGAGAAGGACGATACACTAGAGAGGAGGAGAACACAGGAGAAGGATGATACACTAGAGAGGAGGAGAACACAGGAGAAGGATGATACACTAGAGAAGAGGAGAACACAGGAGAAGGATGATACACTAGATAAGAGGAGAACACAGGAGAAGGATGATACACTAGATAAGAGGAGAACACAGGAGAAGGATGATACACTAGAGAGGAGGAGAACACAGGAGAAGGATGATACACTAGAGAGGAGGAGAACACAGGAGAAGGATGATAGACTAGAGAGGAGGAGAACACAGGAGAAGGATGATACACTAGAGAAGAGGAGAACACAGGAGAAGGATGATACACTAGAGAGGAGGAGAACATGGGAGAAGGATGATACACTAGAGAGGAGGAGAACACAGAAGAAGGATGATATACTAGAGAGGAGGAGAACACAGGAGAAGGATGATACACTAGATAAGAGGAGAACACAGGAGAAGGATGATACACTAGAGAGGAGGAGAACACAGGAGAAGGATGATACACTAGAGAAGAGGAGAACACAGGAGAAGGATGATACACTAGAGAGGAAGAGAACACAGGAGAAGGATGATACACTAGAGAAGAGGAGAACACAGGAGAAGGATGATACACTAGAGAAGAGGAGAACACGGGAGAAGGATGATACACTAGAGAAGAGGAGAACACAGGAGAAGGATGATACACTAGAGAGGAGGAGAACACAGGAGAAGGATGATACACTAGAGAGGAGGAGAACACAGGAGAAGGATGATACACTAGAGAAGAGGAGAACACAGGAGAAGGATGATACACTAGAGAGGAGGAGAACACAGGAGAAGGATGATAGACTAGAGAGGAGGAGAACATGGGAGAAGGATGATACACTAGAGAAGAGGAGAACACAGGAGAAGGATGATACACTAGAGAAGAGGAGGAGAACACAGGAGAAGGATGATACACTAGAGAAGAGGAGAACACAGGAGAAGGATGATACACTAGAGAGGAGGAGAACATGGGAGAAGGATGATACACTAGAGAGGAGGAGAACACAGAAGAAGGATGATATACTAGAGAGGAGGAGAACACAGGAGAAGGATGATACACTAGATAAGAGGAGAACACAGGAGAAGGATGATACACTAGAGAGGAGGAGAACACAGGAGAAGGATGATACACTAGAGAAGAGGAGAACACAGGAGAATGATGATACACTAGAGAAGAGGAGAACACAGGAGAAGGATGATACACTAGAGAGGAGGAGAAAACAGGAGAAGGATGATACACTAGAGAGGAGGAGAACACAGGAGAAGGATGATACACTAGAGAAGAGGAGAACACAGGAGAAGGATGATACACTAGAGAGGAGGAGAACACGGGACAAGGACGACAGACTAGAGAAGAGGAGAACACAGGAGAAGGATGATACACTAGAGAAGAGGAGAACACAGGAGAAGGATGATACACTAGAGAAGAGGAGGAGAACACAGGAGAAGGATGATACACTAGAGAAGAGGAGAACACAGGAGAAGGATGATACACTAGAGAAGAGGAGAACACGGGAGAAGGATGATACACTAGAGAAGAGGAGAACACGGGAGAAGGATGATACACTAGAGAGGAGGAGAACACAGGAGAAGGATGATACACTAGAGAAGAGGAGAACACAGGAGAAGGATGATACACTAGAGAAGAGGAGGACATAGGAGAAGGATGATACACTAGATAAGAGGAGAACACAGGAGAAGGATGATACACTAGAGAGGAGAACACAGGAGAAGGATGATACACTAGAGAGGAGGAGAACACAGGAGAAGGATGATACACTAGAGAAGAGGAGAACACGGAGAAGGATGATACACTAGAGAGGAGGAGAACACAGGAGAAGGATGATACACTAGAGAAGAGGAGAACACAGGAGAAGGATGATACACTAGAGAGGAGGAGAACACAGGAGAAGGATGATACACTAGAGACAAGGAGAACACAGGAGAAGGATGATACACTAGAGAAGAGGAGAACACGGGAGAAGGATGATACACTAGAGAAGAGGAGAACACGGGAGAAGAATGATACACTAGAGAGGAGGAGAACACAGGAGAAGGATGATACACTAGAGATGAGGAGAACACAGGAGAAGGACGATACACTAGAGAGGAGGAGAACACAGGAGAAGGATGATACACTAGAGAGGAGGAGAACACAGGAGAAGGACGATACACTAGAGAGGAGGAGAACACAGGAGAAGGATGATACACTAGAGAGGAGCAGAACACAGGAGAAGGATGATACACTAAAGAAGAGGAGAACACAGGAGAAGGATGATACACTAGAGAAGAGGAGAACATAGGAGAAGGATGATACACTAGATAAGAGGAGAACACAGGAGAAGGATGATACACTAGAGAGGAGGAGAACACAGGAGAAGGATGATACACTAGAGAGGAGGAGAACACAGGAGAAGGATGATAGACTAGAGAGGAGGAGAACACAGGAGAAGGATGATACACTAGAGAAGAGGAGAACACAGGAGAAGGATGATACACTAGAGAGGAGGAGAACACAGGAGAAGGATGATACACTAGAGAAGAGGAGAACACAGGAGAAGGATGATACACTAGAGAAGAGGAGAACACAGGAGAAGGATGATACACTAGAGAGGAGGAGAACACAGGAGAAGGATGATACACTAGAGAAGAGGAAAACACGGGAGAAGGATGATACACTAGAGAAGAGGAGAACACAGGAGAAGGATAATACACTAGAGAGGAGGAGAACACAGGAGAAGGATGATACACTAGAGAAGAGGAGAACACAGGAGAAGGATGATACACTAGAGAGGAGGAGAACACGGGACAAGGACGACAGACTAGAGAAGAGGAGAACACAGGAGAAGGATGATACACTAGAGAAGAGGAGAACACAGGAGAAGGATGATACACTAGAGAGGAGGAGAACACAGGAGAAGGATGATACACTAGAGAAGAGGAGAACACAGGAGAAGGATGATACACTAAAGAGGAGGAGAACACAGGAGAAGGATGATACACTAGAGAAGAGGAGAACACAGGAGAAGGATGATACACTAGAGAAGAGGAGAACACAGGAGAAGGATGATACACTAGAGAGGAGGAGAACACAGGAGAATGATGATACACTAGAGCGGTGGAGAACACAGGAGAAGGATGATACACTAGAGAGGAGGAGAACACGGGAGAAGGATGATACACTAGAGAAGAGGAGAACACAGGAGAAGGATGATACACTAGAGAGGAGGAGAACACAGGAGAAGGATGATACACTAGAGAGGAGGAGAACACAGGAGAAGGATGATACACTAGAGAGGAGGAGAACACAGGAGAAGGATGATACACTAGAGCGGTGGAGAACACAGGAGAAGGATGATACACTAGAGCGGTGGAGAACACAGGAGATGGATGATACACTAGAGAAGAGGAGAACACAGGAGAAGGATGATACACTAGAGAGGAGGAGAACACAGGAGAAGGATGATACACTAGAGAGGAGGAGAACACAGGAGAAGGATGATACACTAGAGAGGAGGAGAACACAGGAGAAGGATGATACACTAGAGAGGAGGAGAACACGGGACAAGGACGACAGACTAGAGAAGAGGAGAACACGGGAGAAGGATAACACACTAGAGAAGAGGAGAACACAGGAGAAGGATGATACACTAGAGAAGAGGAGAACACAGGAGAAGGATGATACACTAGAAAAGAGGAGAACATAGGAGAAGGATGATACACTAGAGAAGAGGAGAACACAGGAGAAGGATGATACACTAGAGAAGAGGAGAACACGGAGAATGATGATACACTAGAGAGGAGGAGAACACAGGAGAAGGATGATACACTAGAGAGGAGGAGAACACAGGAGAAGGATGATACACTAGAGAGGAGGAGAACACAGGAGAAGGATGATACACTAGAGAGAAGGAGAACACAGGAGAAGGATGATACGTTAGAGAAGAGGAGAACACAGGAGAAGGATGATACACTAGAGAAGAGGAGAACACAGGAGAAGGATGATACACTAGAGAAGAGGAGAACACAGGAGAAGGATGATACACTAGAGAAGAGGAGAACACAGGAGAAGGATGATACACTAGAGAAGAGGAGAACACAGGAGAAGGATGATACACTAGAGAAGAGGAGAACACAGGAGAAGGAGGATACACTAGAGAAGAGGAGAACACAGGAGAAGGATGATACACTAGAGCGGTGGAGAACACAGGAGAAGGATGATACACTAGAGAAGAGGAGAACACAGGAGAAGGATGATACACTAGAGAGAAGGAGAACACAGGAGAAGGATGATACGTTAGAGAAGAGGAGAACACAGGAGAAGGATGATACACTAGAGAGGAGGAGAACACAGGAGAAGGATGATATACTAGAGAAGAGGAGAACACAGGAGAAGGATGATACACTAGAGAAGAGGAGAACACAGGAGAAGGGTGATACACTAGAGAGGAGGAGAACACAGGAGAAGGATGATACACTAGAGAGGAGGAGAACACAGGAGAAGGATGATACACTAGAGAAGAGGAGAACACAGGAGAAGGATGATACACTAGAGAGGAGGAGAACACAGGAGAAGGATGATACACTAGAGAGGAGGAGAACACAGGAGAAGGATGATACATTAGAGAGGAGGAGAACACATGAGAAGGATGATACACTAGAGAGGAGGAGAACACGGGAGAAGGATGATACACTAGAGAAGAGGAGAACACAGGAGAAGGATGATACACTAGAGAGGAGGAGAACACAGGAGAAGGATGATACACTAGAGAGGAGGAGAACACGGGAGAAGGATGATACACTAGAGAAGAGGAGAACACAGGAGAAGGATGATACACTAGAGAAGAGGAGAACACAGGAGAAGGATGATACACTAGAAACGAGGAGAACACAGGAGAAGGATGATACACTAGAGAAGAGGAGAACACAGGAGAAGGATGATACACTAGAGAAGAGGAGAACACAGGAGAAGGATGATACACTAGAGAGGTGGAGAACACAGGAGAAGGATGATACACTAGAGAGGAGGAGAACACAGGAGAAGGATGATACACTAGAGAGGAGGAGAACACAGGAGAAGGATGATACACTAGAGAAGAGGAGAACACAGGAGAAGGATGATACACTAGAGAGGAGGAGAACACAGGAGAAGGATGATACACTAGAGAAGAGGAGAACACGAGAGAAGGATGATACACTAGAGAGGTGGAGAACACAGGAGAAGGATGATACACTAGAGAAGAGGAGAACACAGGAGAAGGATGATACACTAGAGAGGAAGAGAACACAGGAGAAGGATGATACACTAGAGAAGAGGAGAACACAGGAGAAGGATGATACACTAGAGAAGAGGAGAACACAGGAGAAGGATGATACACTAGAGAGGAGGAGAACACAGGAGAAGGATGATACACTAGAGAGGAGGAGAACACAGGAGAAGGATGATACACTAGAGAAGAGGAGAACACAGGAGAAGGATGATACACTAGAGAGGAGGAGAACACAGGAGAAGGATGATAGACTAGAGAGGAGGAGAACATGGGTAAAGGATGATACACAAGAGAAGAGGAGAACACAGGAGAAGGATGATACACTAGAGAAGAGGAAAACACAGGAGAAGGATGATACACTAGAGAAGAGGAGGAGAACACAGGAGAAGGATGATACACTAGAGAAGAGGAGAACACAGGAGAAGGATGATACACTAGAGAAGAGGAGAATACGGGAGAAGGATGATACACTAGAGAAGAGGAGAACACGGGAGAAGGATGATACACTAGAGAGGAGGAGAACACAGGAGAAGGATGATACACTAGAGAAGAGGAGAACACAGGAGAAGGATGATACACTAGAGAAGAGGAGAACACAGGAGAAGGATGATACACTAGAGAGGAGAACACAGGAGAAGGATGATACACTAGAGAGGAGGAGAACACAGGAGAAGGATGATACACTAGAGAAGAGGAGAACACGGAGAAGGATGATACACTAGAGAGGAGGAGAACACAGGAGAAGGATGATACACTAGTGAGGAGGAGAACACAGGAGAAGGATGATACACTAGAGAAGAGGAGAACACAGGAGAAGGATGATACACTAGAGAGGAGGAGAACACAGGAGAAGGATGATACACTAGAGAAGAGGAGAACACAGGAGAAGGATGATACACTAGAGAAGAGGAGAACACGGGAGAAGGATGATACACTAGAGAAGAGGAGAACACGGGAGAAGAATGATACACTAGAGAGGAGGAGAACACAGGAGAAGGACGATACACTAGAGAGGAGGAGAACACAGGAGAAGGATGATACACTAGAGAGGAGGAGAACACAGGAGAAGGATGATACACTAGAGAAGAGGAGAACACAGGAGAAGGATGATACACTAGATAAGAGGAGAACACAGGAGAAGGATGATACACTAGATAAGAGGAGAACACAGGAGAAGGATGATACACTAGAGAGGAGGAGAACACAGGAGAAGGATGATACACTAGAGAGGAGGAGAACACAGGAGAAGGATGATAGACTAGAGAGGAGGAGAACACAGGAGAAGGATGATACACTAGAGAAGAGGAGAACACAGGAGAAGGATGATACACTAGAGAGGAGGAGAACACAGAAGAAGGATGATATACTAGAGAGGAGGAGAACACAGGAGAAGGATGATACACTAGATAAGAGGAGAACACAGGAGAAGGATGATACACTAGAGAGGAGGAGAGCACAGGAGAAGGATGATACACTAGAGAAGAGGAGAACACAGGAGAAGGATGATACACTAGAGAGGAAGAGAACACAGGAGAAGGATGATACACTAGAGAAGAGGAGAACACAGGAGAAGGATGATACACTAGAGAAGAGGAGAACACGGGAGAAGGATGATACACTAGAGAAGAGGAGAACACAGGAGAAGGATGATACACTAGAGAGGAGGAGAACACAGGAGAAGGATGATACACTAGAGAGGAGGAGAACACAGGAGAAGGATGATACACTAGAGAAGAGGAGAACACAGGAGAAGGATGATACACTAGAGAGGAGGAGAACACAGGAGAAGGATGATAGACTAGAGAGGAGGAGAACATGGGAGAAGGATGATACACTAGAGAAGAGGAGAACACAGGAGAAGGATGATACACTAGAGAAGAGGAGAACACAGGAGAAGGATGATACATTAGAGAAGAGGAGAACACAGGAGAAGGATGATACACTAGAGAAGAGGAGGAGAACACAGGAGAAGGATGATACACTAGAGAAGAGGAGAACACAGGAGAAGGATGATACACTAGAGAGGAGGAGAACATGGGAGAAGGATGATACACTAGAGAGGAGGAGAACACAGAAGAAGGATGATATACTAGAGAGGAGGAGAACACAGGAGAAGGATGATACACTAGATAAGAGGAGAACACAGGAGAAGGATGATACACTAGAGAGGAGGAGAACACAGGAGAAGGATGATACACTAGAGAAGAGGAGAACACAGGAGAAGGATGATACACTAGAGAAGAGGAGAACACAGGAGAAGGATGATACACTAGAGAGGAGGAGAACACAGGAGAAGGATGATACACTAGAGAGGAGGAGAACACAGGAGAAGGATGATACACTAGAGAAGAGGAGAACACAGGAGAAGGATGATACACTAGAGAGGAGGAGAACACGGGACAAGGACGACACACTAGAGAAGAGGAGAACACAGGAGAAGGATGATACACTAGAGAAGAGGAGAACACAGGAGAAGGATGATACACTAGAGAAGAGGAGGAGAACACAGGAGAAGGATGATACACTAGAGAAGAGGAGAACACAGGAGAAGGATGATACACTAGAGAAGAGGAGAACACGGGAGAAGGATGATACACTAGAGAAGAGGAGAACACGGGAGAAGGATGATACACTAGAGAGGAGGAGAACACAGGAGAAGGATGATACACTAGAGAAGAGGAGAACACAGGAGAAGGATGATACACTAGAGAAGAGGAGGACATAGGAGAAGGATGATACACTAGATAAGAGGAGAACACAGGAGAAGGATGATACACTAGAGAGGAGAACACAGGAGAAGGATGATACACTAGAGAGGAGGAGAACACAGGAGAAGGATGATACACTAGAGAAGAGGAGAACACGGAGAAGGATGATACACTAGAGAGGAGGAGAACACAGGAGAAGGATGATACACTAGTGAGGAGGAGAACACAGGAGAAGGATGATACACTAGAGAAGAGGAGAACACAGGAGAAGGATGATACACTAGAGAGGAGGAGAACACAGGAGAAGGATGATACACTAGAGAAGAGGAGAACACAGGAGAAGGATGATACACTAGAGAAGAGGAGAACACGGGAGAAGGATGATACACTAGAGAAGAGGAGAACACGGGAGAAGAATGATACACTAGAGAGGAGGAGAACACAGGAGAAGGATGATACACTAGAGATGAGGAGAACACAGGAGAAGGACGATACACTAGAGAGGAGGAGAACACAGGAGAAGGATGATACACTAGAGAGGAGGAGAACACAGGAGAAGGACGATACACTAGAGAGGAGGAGAACACAGGAGAAGGATGATACACTAGAGAGGAGGAGAACACAGGAGAAGGATGATACACTAGAGAAGAGGAGAACACAGGAGAAGGATGATACACTAGAGAAGAGGAGAACATAGGAGAAGGATGATACACTAGATAAGAGGAGAACACAGGAGAAGGATGATACACTAGAGAGGAGGAGAACACAGGAGAAGGATGATACACTAGAGAGGAGGAGAACACAGGAGAAGGATGATAGACTAGAGAGGAGGAGAACACAGGAGAAGGATGATACACTAGAGAAGAGGAGAACACAGGAGAAGGATGATACACTAGAGAGGAGGAGAACATGGGAGAAGGATGATACACTAGAGAGGAGGAGAACACAGAAGAAGGATGATATACTAGAGAGGAGGAGAACACAGGAGAAGGATGATACACTAGATAAGAGGAGAACACAGGAGAAGGATGATACACTAGAGAGGAGGAGAACACAGGAGAAGGATGATACACTAGAGAAGAGGAGAACACAGGAGAAGGATGATACACTAGAGAAGAGGAGAACACAGGAGAAGGATGATACACTAGAGAGGAGGAGAACACAGGAGAAGGATGATACACTAGAGAGGAGGAGAACACAGGAGAAGGATGATACACTAGAGAAGAGGAGAACACAGGAGAAGGATGATACACTAGAGAGGAGGAGAACACGGGAGGAGGAGGATACACTAGAGAAGAGGAGAACACAGGAGAAGGATGATACACTAGAGAGGAGGAGAACACAGGAGAAGGATGATACACTAGAGAAGAGGAGAACACAGGAGAAGGATGATACACTAAAGAGGAGGAAAACACAGGAGAAGGATGATACACTAGAGAAGAGGAGAACACAGGAGAAGGATGATACACTAGAGAAGAGGAGAACACAGGAGAAGGATGATACACTAGAGAGGAGGAGAACACAGGAGAATGATGATACACTAGAGCGGTGGAGAACACAGGAGAAGGATGATACACTAGAGAGGAGGAGAACACGGGAGAAGGATGATACACTAGAGAAGAGGAGAACACAGGAGAAGGATGATACACTAGAGAGGAGGAGAACACAGGAGAAGGATGATACACTAGAGAGGAGGAGAACACAGGAGAAGGATGATACACTAGAGAGGAGGAGAACACAGGAGAAGGATGATACACTAGAGCGGTGGAGAACACAGGAGAAGGATGATACACTAGAGCGGTGGAGAACACAGGAGATGGATGATACACTAGAGAAGAGGAGAACACAGGAGAAGGATGATACACTAGAGAGGAGGAGAACACAGGAGAAGGATGATACACTAGAGAGGAGGAGAACACAGGAGAAGGATGATACACTAGAGAGGAGGAGAACACAGGAGAAGGATGATACACTAGAGAGGAGGAGAACACGGGACAAGGACGACAGACTAGAGAAGAGGAGAACACGGGAGAAGGATGACACACTAGAGAAGAGGAGAACACAGGAGAAGGATGATACACTAGAGAAGAGGAGAACACAGGAGAAGGATGATACACTAGAAAAGAGGAGAACATAGGAGAAGGATGATACACTAGAGAAGAGGAGAACACAGGAGAAGGATGATACACTAGAGAAGAGGAGAACACGGAGAATGATGATACACTAGAGAGGAGGAGAACACAGGAGAAGGATGATACACTAGAGAGGAGGAGAACACAGGAGAAGGATGATACACTAGAGAGGAGGAGAACACAGGAGAAGGATGATACACTAGAGAGAAGGAGAACACAGGAGAAGGATGATACGTTAGAGAAGAGGAGAACACAGGAGAAGGATGATACACTAGAGAAGAGGAGAACACAGGAGAAGGATGATACACTAGAGAAGAGGAGAACACAGGAGAAGGATGATACACTAGAGAAGAGGAGAACACAGGAGAAGGATGATACACTAGAGAAGAGGAGAACACAGGAGAAGGATGATACACTAGAGAAGAGGAGAACACAGGAGAAGGAGGATACACTAGAGAAGAGGAGAACACAGGAGAAGGATGATACACTAGAGCGGTGGAGAACACAGGAGAAGGATGATACACTAGAGAAGAGGAGAACACAGGAGAAGGATGATACACTAGAGAGAAGGAGAACACAGGAGAAGGATGATACGTTAGAGAAGAGGAGAACACAGGAGAAGGATGATACACTAGAGAGGAGGAGAACACAGGAGAAGGATGATATACTAGAGAAGAGGAGAACACAGGAGAAGGATGATACACTAGAGAAGAGGAGAACACAGGAGAAGGATGATACACTAGAGAGGAGAACACAGGAGAAGGATGATACACTAGAGAGGAGGAGAACACAGGAGAAGGATGATACACTAGAGAAGAGGAGAACACAGGAGAAGGATGATACACTAGAGAGGAGGAGAACACAGGAGAAGGATGATACACTAGAGAAGAGGAGAACACAGGAGAAGGATGATACACTAGAGAGAAGGAGAACACAGGAGAAGGATGATACGTTAGAGAAGAGGAGAACACAGGAGAAGGATGATACACTAGAGAAGAGGAGAACACAGGAGAAGGATGATACACTAGAGAAGAGGAGAACACAGGAGAAGGATGATACACTAGAGAAGAGGAGAACACAGGAGAAGGATGATACACTAGAGAAGAGGAAAACACAGGAGAAGGATGATACACTAGAGAAGAGGAGAACACAGGAGAAGGATGATACACTAGAAAAGAGGAGAACACAGGAGAAGGATGATACACTAGAGAGGAGGAGAACACAGGAGAAGGATGATACACTAGAGAGGTGGAGAACACAGGAGAAGGATGATACACTAGAGAAGAGGAGAACACAGGAGAAGGATGATACACTAGAGAAGAGGAGAACACAGGAGAAGGATGATACACTAGAGAGGTGGAGAACACAGGAGAAGGATGATACACTAGAGAGGAGGAGAACACAGGAGGAGGATGATACACTAGAGAGGAGGAGAACACGGGACAAGGACGACAAACTAGAGAAGAGGAGAACACGGGAGAAGGATGATACACTAAAGAAAAGGAGAACACGGGAGAAGGAGGATACACTAGAGAGGAGGAGAACACAGGAGAAGGATTATACACTAGAGAAGAGGAGAACACAGGAGAAGAATGATACACTAGAGAGGAGGAGAACACAGGAGAAGGATGATACACTAGAGAGGAGGAGAACACAGGAGAAGGATGATACACTAGAGAGGAGGAGAACACGGGAGAAGGAGGATACACTAGAGAGGAGGAGAACACAGGAGAAGGATGATACACTAGAGAGGAGGAGAACACAGGAGAAGGACGATACACTAGAGAGGAGGAGAACACAGGAGAAGGATGATACACTAGAGAAGAGGAGAACACAGGAGAAGGATGATACACTAGAGAGGAGAACACGGGAGAAGGATGATACACTAGAGAGGAGGAGAACACAGGAGAAGGAGGATACACTAGAGAGGAGGAGAACACAGGAGAAGGATGATACACTAGAGAAGAGGAGAACACAGGAGAAGGATGATACACTAGAGAGGAGGAGAACACAGGAGAAGGAGGATACACTAGAGAGGAGGAGAACACAGGAGAAGGAGGATACACTAGAGAGGAGGAGAACACGGGAGAAGGAGGATACACTAGAGAGGAGGAGAACACAGGAGAAAGCTTCTACTTAAGAGAGACAAGTACATACATATGAAGAGGCTTGGAGAGAAGAGGAGCCTTTCAATAGCCAGGAGTTGCAGACTCACCAGCGGCGGGCTATTGATAAGGTCCTCTTCTCTCCACGCCTCTTCAATTGGTGCCCTGGGCTTCCTGTTTCTGTTCCTGCGACCCTGTGGCATAGCAGCAGCTCAACATAAATGGTTCTCCATATACTTCGGGTGATAATCATTTTTTTTGCTTTTCTTGAAGGTGAGTGGCAATCTGTTAGTGCCGTGGGTTGCCCCAACATTTCTTACCTCTCTTTACCAAAGATAATACACGAGGTGCCAGTATCGGTCTTTTTCTTATTCCTACAGAAGTACATACATAGCTTATAGAAAAATATAGACTTTATTAACTTAGTAACACACAAGTATCGGTACCACTCCTGACCTATGCCCCATTTTATGACCTCTCTTCTCTGCTCCCCATCCTTCATTAACTCTTCTTTTGTTCTGTGTTCTCGCATTTGTTCTCGTTCACCTCTCTCCATATCACGAGCAGTATTTCTGGGCTTATTCCATGTACAAGCAATGCCTTCTTGTATCTACACACGTCATACTTCAGCCCATGTACATGGAAACGAGGGTCATGTCTATAAGTCAAGTTTGCTGCCAAGGCCAGGAACCCAAAATATACATCATCCAATGGGAAAACCGGCATTATACAAGACGCTTCGTATAGACTGGGCACTGAGGGTCCCGAGAAGATGTAGCCTCCACCTGACACAAATCCAGGATAGTGTCCCGATGGGTATAGGGTCTTAGTGATGCTGTATTTGGTCTGACGCATAACAGGTGGACGATGCTGATGATAGCCATGAATTACATTGGGAGAACCAAAGTCCTTAATAAGATCAACCACCATTTCTGTATTCACGAACACATCGTCATCACCTGCAGGAGGAACACAGGAGAATCAATCACTGCTAATATTATATTGTCACTCACATGATTTCTATAAGTTATAGGGTCAGTGACTTCTCCTCTACTAACCCTTGAATATGTAATCCACTTCGGGGACATTGTGGTACAGCCACTCCAGGAAGCAACGTTCCTTCAGAGATAGGTTGTGATGCCCTTCGGTCATGTCCCATTGTAGGATGTCCCCATACGTGGCACTCTCCACCTTCACTATCTCCATTGTTCCCAACACCTCTGTCGTTCCCACCAAAAAGAGTCGTCTCAGCTTGTAGCCTTTCAGTTCTTGTTCATTGCCCCAGGTCTGTCGTATGGCATTTCTCCTGGTTCCAGATCTTGGATGGGATTTTATGGCCATAAGTATTAGCGGTAGGTCACTGTCCTCGTATGGTGCAACAGGCGGACTGAGGATCATCGAGCATTGGTACGTCTGTAGGTTCGGGAACTCCAACTGAAAACTGGAGAGGTTCAAGTGATATTCAAATTTCCCATCATGAAGAGTCAATGACTGTCTTAGCACTGGAATGATGGTGGTTGTCTGGGGCATCTCAAGAGGAACTCTAGACATGGTGACATCAGACTCACCAATCCATCTAATTGTCAGGAAGATGGTGGCAGAAAAGAGGCCCAAGATGATGAAGAAGGCCTTATGTTTCATGACCTAAAAGGAGAGAGCAAAGAGTATGAGATTACGGGGGTATTGAGTAACACTTTTTTCAGACAGTAGAGTTAAAGGGGTTGTCCCAAGACTATAACTTAGCTGCTCCATTTGTTTGGCGGACAAGATTGAACCCCCACAGATCATAAGAACAGAGTTTTTGTGCGCTCAGAGTTACTCAATATATCAATTGTCAATATCAGAACGGGGAGTTCTTCCCATGCTTCACCTCAGTATACCCGTACACCACAGTACGATGCCCCACCCTACACTGTGGATGGGTTGTCCGACTCCTCAGACACTTTTGGATTGACGTGTGCACCCATAGTAATTCAGTTTGGAAAGTGAGCTGCCAACCTAACTTCATAGTCTTACTTGACCTTACCACCAAAAGCCTTACAAGAGTCTACATTGCCTCAACCACCCCTACCCAACTTTCCTTACTGACAATTCCGTACGTGGCGATAAACCTGGTAACATTTTTGCTAGTACACCGCTAAGTTCTTTGGTTGTGTCCCATCAGGTCCCTGAGACTTATTTGTCTTTACTTGGACAGCTGACATAGAATCTGAGTAAAGACACATGCATTAAGATTCATTAGTCTTCCTCCCTGAGGTGCTTTTCCTTCATTTTCTCCTAATAATACTGAACAGAAGTGTTTATTAAAGGGATATGCCGGCTTTATACATCTTATCCCCAATCCAAAGGATAGGGGAAAGATGTATGATTGCAGGGTTCCCGCCGCTGGGGGCCCGCGGCGATCTCTGCTCAGCCCCCGGCAGGGCGCCGTCACGCCATGCCCCCTCCATTCATGTCTTTGGGAGGGGGCATGATGGCCGTCACGCCCCTTCCCATAAAAATGAATGGAGGGGCGTGGCATCACGAGGGGACATGGCCGTGACATCACCTCTCGGTCTCAGAGGCAGCGCCCGGACAGAGTGCCGGGGGCTTCACTGAGATCACAGGGGTCCCAGCGGTGGAAGCCCTGCAATCATACATCTTGTCCCCTATAAGCTGGAATACCCCTTTAAGGCAGTTTTTAATTTAAGAATTCCTTGCTAAAAAAAATGTTGTTGCTTTTTTTTATTTTTTTATTTATGTTTCTAAGAAATAGCAGGGGTTACACACAGGCGCTGACCGGGAGTACTAAATTCAAACAACCATCACTGGAATGTAATAAGCCTTTTTGGCTGTATTTGTGTGAAGGGCGTGAGTGCTATGCCCCCTGCTCCTTTAGGTCGGGTTTAGGTCACTGGGGCAGGGGGCGTGCTTATTTAACGCCCCCTACTCGCGATGTTTACAAATCTGATGTTTGGATTTCCCGCCAAGATTCTGGCAGCTGCAAGCGGCGACATTCTAACTGCTACTACTGGGGACGCGGTCTCTGCTTCTCACGCAGCCCGACGGCTGCATCATGTGGGATTCTAGCCACTCGCCACCCGCTAGGTGCGGCCCTCCCTGCCTCTAAGTACAGAGGTTCCGGCAGTGCTTTGTTACTTACAGGTACGAGTGGGGGTCAGTGGGGAAGGCACCTGCACGCATACAGCTACTATACTGATCTTAGGGAAAGCCAGGGTGCTGGCTGGTGGTCATTCTCAGCTTGGTGGTCGCCATTGGCCCTGTCACAAGGGGCCCAACTGGAGACCCGACCGAATGCTGGATAGGAGGAGGTTCAGGAGATTCACTCGGCGTAGCTGACCCCAACCCTCCCCCCGCAACCTCACCTCCCCGGCACACATGCAGCACACTTTCCTTCACTCCTGTCCTGTGACACTGTGACGAGCTCCCCAGCTGTGGTCAGAACATTTTTCTTAAGGTTGATGCTCTGGCGGCAGCTATATTACACGCTATGTTAAAAGTCATAAGCGTTATACTATTTATAGCATTATTCCTTGAGTTCATTCAGAACATTCATGCAATATATTCATTCATGACTTTTACAGTACTTACACCTTAGATTAGCATTGTCTGAGCTCACACTATCCGGGGCACGCTCATAGTTATTATTTCAGACACACATCGGGCATGCTCAGAGCATTTATACAGTATGTGCGCTTATAGCATTTGTGCAGTACATACGCTCATAGCTTTCAGACAATACATATGCTCATAGTGTTATACGGTATGTATACTCATAGCATTTATACATTATATATGCTCATAGTGTTATACAATATGTCTGCTCATAGCATTATACGGTATGTATGCTCATAGCGGTTATACAGTACAGATGCTCATTGCATTTATACAGTTACATACACTCATAGCATTATACGGTATGTACTCTCATAGCATTATAGGGTATGTACGCTCATAGCATTATACGTTATGTACGCTCATAGCATTATACGGTAAGTACGCTCATAGCATTTGTGGTCATGGCTACAGCAGTATACCAATGATGAACCCTGAATCCATGTAGTTTACTAGAATGGTGACAGTGTGCCCAAACCATCATCAAGGGTAAAACCTATAAGGGGGCATACCCTAAAAAGGTGAAGTGTGAGAAAAGGGAGAGGGAGGGAGGGTCACAAGACCGAGACGTGGAGAGCAACCGGCCGTATTTATGGTGAGCCCTCGCCCCTCCCACAAACACAGGCTGACAATCAGCCTTAACTATCTGGAGAGCAGCTGGCCTCCATCGTCGTCGAGGGTAAAACCTATAAGGGGGCAAAAACCGACCAAAGTAGGAGAAGTGATTTATTGAAAAGTTATAAAGCCAGTTTTCAAAGCATGAGACATTTTAACGAATGGTTTTGGAACGTAACGGGAAAAAAAGATGACCGCCAGCGACCCAACTTCCTAATGAAATGACCACGAACGTTATGTTGGAAGCGGCTGAGGCGGCAATGATCCTATATGAATGGCTGAGAAGGACAAAGGGTTAATGCCCAAACTGAAGACTAGGACTAATGTGAATTATAAACTGGGAAGAGGTTAAAGCATGACCTGCAAAGGAAGTTGAGGACTGGCGTCTGAAGTGTCGCTTAGAGAATAGAAACGAGAATAAAGGAATTATCCTGGTTCCAGACATCTGACCTTTTGAAAATCCCTTATCGCTGGCAGAAACCCTGGCGAGTTCGCTAGTGCGGAAGAAGCCGCAGAAGCTGAGATATGTAGCCGCCTTGACTGCACGACTAGATAGATGGCCAAAAGGTGCTGTGTCTAGGGAGGCAGAGAGGTTTCTTGGACAATTGCCAAAGGCGGTTATCTTCTTGGTTGAGTTAACCAGATCGCACTTGTATTCCCCCAAGAAGCACTCAAATATTCTGTGCGATCTGCTCCTAGTAGTATTGCGTGAAAGAGACTTCTTGAAATCTTTAGCATTTTTTACAAGGCTATGTATGATATGAAAGTTATGCATATGTACAGTTTCAAACTGTGCCGTAAAAGCCACATATGTACAGTAAATGTATGCACAGAGAGACTACATATGTATGAACCAAATTTTTTTTTACAAACGTATGTAGAGCATGAAGCTACAAGCGTATGTACTGTTTGAATGCTACTAGTGTATGTACAGTATAAAAATGATATGCCCGTATGTGCGGCATAAATGGTACAAGTGTAAGTACAGTATGAAGCTACAAGCAAATGTATCGTATAATTTATGAACATTTGTACAGTACCAATTCTGTGAGCATATGTGTCACGATTCGGCTAGCTGGATGTGGATCCTCTGTGTCAGCGAGGGATTGGCGTGGACCGTGTCGGTGGACCGGTTCTAAGATGCTACTGGCATTCATCAGAGCCCGCCGCAAAGCGGGATGGTCTTGCTGCGGCGGTAGCAACCAGGTCGTATCCACCGGCAACGGCTCAACCTCGCTGACTGCTGAGAAGGCGTGGGACAGAAGGACTAGGCAGAGGCAAGGTCAGACGTAGCAGAAGGTCGGGGCAGGCGACAAGGTTCGTAGTCAATATGGATAGCAGGAGATCTGGAAACACAGGCTTTGGACAACACTAAATGCTTTCACTGGCACAAGGCAACAAGATCCGGCAAGGGAGTGCAGGGGAAGTGAGGTATTATAGCCAGGGAGCAGGTGGAAGCTAATTAGGCTAATTGGGCCAGGCACCAATCATTGGTGCACTGGCCCTTTAAATCTTAGAGAGCTGGCGCGCGTGCGCCCTAAGGAGCGGAGCCGCGCGCGCCAGGACATGTCAGCCGGGGGCCGGGACAGGTAAGTGACTTGGGATGCGATTCGCGAGCGGGCGCGTCCCGCTATGCGAATCGCATCCCTGCCGGCAATGTCAGTGCAGCGCTCCCGGTCAGCGGGTCTGACCGGGGCGCTGCAGAGAGAGGAACGCCACGAGCGCTCCGGGGAGGATCAAGAACCCGGAGCGCTCGGCGTAACAATATGAACAGTATGATGATATGAGCGTATAGACAATATAATGATATGGGCTTATGAACAGTGTAAATTCTAAAAGCGTGTGGACAATATAAATGCTATGAGCATATGAACAGTATAAATGCTTTGAGCTAATGTACAGCATGTAATAAGCGTATGTACAGTATGAATGCTATGAGCGTATAAACAATCTAATGCTACGGGCGTATAAATGCTATGATTGTGTGAACAATATAAATCTATGAGCGAATGTACCGTATAAATGCTATGAATGCATGTACGGTATGAAAGTTATGAACATATGTACAGTATGAAAGCTATGGACGTTTGTATGGTATAAATGCTATGAGCATATGTACAGTATGAATGCTATGAGCGAATGTACAATATGAATGTTATGAACATGAGGACGATATAAATGCTACGAGAGTATATACAGTATGAATGCTATGAGCATATGAACAGTAAATGTTACAAGCTAATGTACAGCATGTAATAAGTTTATGTGTGGTATGAATGCTATGAGCGTGTAAACAATATAATGCTATGGGCATATGAACAATATAAATGCTATGATCGTGTGAACAATATAAATCTATAGGTGAATGTACCGTAAAAATCCTATGAGCGTATGTACAGTATAAATGCTACGAGCGTATGTGCAGCATAAAGCTATTAGCGTATAAACAAAATAATGCTACAAGCATATAAATAGTATGAAATCTATGAGCATATGGACAATATAAATGCTATGATCGTGTGAATATAAAACTATGAGCGAATGTACCATATAAAAATGCTATGGATGTATATACAGTATGAATGCTGTGAGCATATGTGCCGTATAAATATTATGAATGTATGTACAGTATGAATGCTAGGAGCATATGTACAGTATGCATGCTATGAACATATGTACAGTGTGGAAGCTATGGGCATATGTCCTGTATAAATGTTAAGAGCATTTTAACGATATACGTGACATGCGCGTATGTACAGTATGAATGCTATGAGCGTATAAACACTATAATGCTATGGGTGTATGAACAGTATAAATTCTACGAGCATGCGGACAATATAAATGCTATGAGCGTATGGACAATATAAATGCTATGATCGTGTGTGAACAAAATAAATCTATGAGCACATGTACCGTATAAATGCTATGAGCGCATGTACAGTATGAATGTTAAGAACATATGTACAGTATGGAAGCTATGAGCGTATGTACGGTATAAATGCTATGAATACATATACAGTATGAATGCTATGAGTGAATGTACAGTATAAATTCTATGAACATGAATACGATGTAAATGCTACGAGCATATGTACAGTATGAATGCTATGAGCGTATGAACAGTATAAATGCTTTGAGCTAATGTACAGCATAATGTAATAAGCGCATGTACAGTATAAATGCAATGAGCGTATGTACAGTATAATGCTATGAGCGTATAAACAATATTAAGCCACGGTGTTTGAGGAGTATAAATGCTATGAGCATATGAATGATATGAATGCTATGATTGTGTGAACAATATAAGTCTATGAGCGTATGTACAGTATAAATGCTATGAGCGTATATGCAGAATAAAGCTATGAGCGTATAAAATAAATAAATAATGCTACAAGTGTATGAACAGTATGAATTCTACGAGCATCTGGACAATATAAATGCTATGATCGTGTGAATATTATAAAACTATGAGCGAATGTACCGTATAAATGCTATGGGCGTATGTACAGTATGAATGCTGTGAGCGTATGTACCGTGTAAATATAATGAACGAATGTACAATATGAATGCTATGAGCATATGTACGGTATGCATGCTATGAGCATATGTACAGTTTAGAAGCGATGGGTGTATGTACCGTATAAATGCTATGAGCATTTGAATGATACACATGCTACAAACGTATATACAGTATGAATGCTATGAGCATATGAACAGTATAAATGCTACAATATATACGTTTATACATAGTGTTGCTCGTGAATAATCGCAATGCAAATTTTATTCGCGAATATCGCATATTCGTGAATTCACGAATATTCGTGAATTTAGCACTATATATTCGTAATTACGAATATATATATTTTTTTCACAGTACTCATCACAGTGATCATCCCTCTCTGCTTCCAGCTTGTGTGGTCTAAAGAAGGCTCTAATACTACATTTGCATATGCTAATTTTCGCATATGTGAATTTTCGCTTATGCAAATTTTCGCATATGCTAATTTTCGTTTATGCTAATTGTAGCATATGCACATTTTCGCATACGCGAATTTACGCATATGCGAAAATATAGCGCCAATATTACTAATATGCGAATTTAGTGAATATATGACGAATATTCCTCGATATATTCGCGAAATATCGCGAATTCGAATATGGCCAATGCCGCTCAACACTATTTATACAGTGTAAATGCTACGAGTGTAGGCACAGTGAAACTACCGGCACCTGTACAGCACAAATTGTACGAGGGCACGTACAGCGCACGCGCAACAATATGCAATACCTGAAGAATAACAGAATAGATGGAAAGCAATTGAATGTTTGAACACAAGAACCGTATGAACCTGAAAGAAAAGTCATGCTAAATAAGCACTAGTGTGTTATACAAACTGAAAAGGGACTTCTCGGCAGAACGAGCAGTGACAATTCCACCAAGAACTAGCCAACCATGAACTGTGCTACTTGAGGTTACCGATGAAACATATGTAGGCCCGACCTTGAAGGCGGCCACTAACCCCTGAGTAGATGCAATATATTAGAAAAAGATGGCGGCGTTCTAATCCCAATGTATAGGTAATGAGGTGTATGTTACTCACCCGGTGTGAGTGGGGGGTCACACTAGATGTGTATTCCCCCACCGACACCCTGGGTCCTCTTCAAACGTAAAATAAGTCTCCCAGTCACCGACACAAGGACATCCCTTTCAGAAGTGCGCAAGGTATTCCGGAAAGCACATATGGAATCCGTAGCAATATAAAAACAAATGTAGAAAAAAACAGCGCTCAGAGTAGGAGAAATGACAATGTTATTTTACAGCGTCGTAGGAAGCAGAGAAGTAGCTCACTTACTTCACATGGGGGGAGTGTAAGACCAAGTCTCACATACTATCCCCCCTCCAGGAAGGCACACAGATTATCTGTGTGCCATCCTGGTGGGGGGATAGTATGTGAGACTTGGTCTTACACTCCCCCATGTGAAGTTTTTTTTTTTTTTTTTAAAGCCAAGGAACGTGCTCTCGATTCACCCAAAGTGCAAGAAAAAGTGCAAACGTGTTACACTAAAAAAACGTGCACAAAGGATGCGGTCTATCGCAAGCCCTTCTCCGATAGGAGAGAGGCCCCCCAACAAACCTCACCCTTCGCCTCCGGACCAAAAGGTACCTGCGAGGTTCCAGGTTCGATGTCCCTTTTCGCCGAAGCTACTAGGGGACCACAAATGCTCCTGGCATCCCCCTTGGCGTTAGCCAAGGTATCTGCCCGCAGAGCCGATAACGGTAGGTACCCTGCCAAAGCAGGAGTACCCGGGGTGTTTGCAGGGAGGTGCGGAACCTAATGGCCACACACACCTCCCCTAGACCGCCAGGAGGGACACCCAGAAGGGCTACCGCATCCTGACAAATCCTGTGAACACACAACACGCAAAAAGTGACACAGTGAGACAAAAATAAATATATAAGTGAATGTGTGCAGGTATACTGCCCGGACATCCGGCCGGATCTATAAAAAATTTCTCTGATCCTAGCCAGAAGGCCGGGAATCAAGAGGTGAGTGCCACAAGGTGAATAGATTATGGTGCCCGTGCTTCAACTCAGTGAGTCCATCCTCCCAGTGAGTTTCGGCACTTCGGGGTCACCACTCCCCGAGGCACAAAAGTACCTCGGCTCTAGACCCTCTCAGCCTCATGGCGAGACCCGGAGGGAACAGGTCACATCGGGGCAGCCGTCGAGCTGATTCCTCAGAACCAGCCCCGGAAAGCCCTGGTACACCTGCCCCCTCCATGCAGCACCCATCCCCACCAGCATGAAAACTGATAAGAACAGATACTACACTTGATCTTAGCCAAAAGGTCGAGAGGCCGAGATTATCTGTGTGCCTTCCTGGAGGGGGGATAGTATGTGAGACTTGGTCTTACACTCCCCCCATGTGAAGTAAGTGAGCTACTAACCCCTGAGTGACATGCACTGTCTGAAACAAACATAACAAAGAAACTAATAGACCGAAGACATGCGCACAACTGACTTGTGGAGAGGGTAAGAATAGAAAAACACTAACGATGGTCCGAAATGAATAACCATTCATGGGAGCTTAACATGCAACACCAATGACATCCTAAGATTGATCGTTAACCATTATCGAGGGCCCGGATCCGTAATGGCCAGGGATCGAGGGTGTATGAACCCAACCACAAAGAAAAACTCAAAGCACTGCTTACTGAACTAAACCCGACAAGAAATAAATTACGACCAGGAATTGATGCTTGAGTAACTGACTGGGTAGACTTAAGATGAGTCCTACAAGGAGATGTTACTGTCAACACATGTGAGTAACCAAACGCTGAAGAGGGCCCGAACCGTGATGGCCAATAACCAAGGGTAAACATACCCAACCATGAAAAACTCAAAGCACTACTTACCAAGATGAGCTCAATTGAACTTAAAAATGACAACAAGAGATTGATGCTTGACTAAATGAGTTGAATAGGCTAACGCTGAGAGCTATGATGAAATATCACTAAGTGAACGTAAATAAATGCCGAACTAGAAGAGGGCCCGACCTCGTGGTGGCCAATAACCGAGGGTGAACATACACCAACTGTGAAGAAAATCAAGCACTACTACTGAAATGAGCTTAACAGAACGTGAATGATGACTAGAGATTAATGCTTCACTAAATGAGCTGAATAAGCTAATGCTGAGACCTTGTGGTGGCCAATAAGCAACAATAAGCAAGTGTGAACCTACACCCACCATGAAGCAAGCTCAATACAGTACGTGAATATGTATAGTGAACGGAAACGAAAGACAAACACTAAAGAGGACCCGGCCTTGTGGTGGCCAATAAGCAAGTGTGAACGTACACCCACCATGAAGCAAGCTCAATACAGTACATGAATATTTATAATGAACGGAAGAGAAAGACAAACACTAAAGAGGACCCGACCTTGTGGCGGCCAATAACCGAGGATGAACATACACCAACCGTGAGGAAAATCAAGCACTACTACCAAAATGAGCTTAACAGAACGAGAATGATGACTAGAGATTAATGGATGACTAAATGAGCTGAATAAGCTAATGCTGAGACCTACAATGAAATATTACTGTATTGAGCGGAAATGAAAGACAAACACTAAAGAGGGCCCGACCTTGTGATGGCCAATAAGCGAGTGTGAACATACACTCACCATGAAGCAAGCTCAATACAGTACGGGGGCGTGGCCTGGCTGCCGTGGTGTATGGTCGCACACTGAGTGAGCTCGGCTCCTGAGCCCGGCATAGCGACTGTTAAAGCGACTCTGCCATCCTAAAAACGATATCCTCCGGACCCTTGCGGCCCCCTGACATGCCTACCAGGAGGAGAAAGCAAGGGAAAGCTGACTCGCTGAAGAAATTCAGCTTTACTCCCCGCTCCGCAGCAAGGCAAGATGACGCCGGCGCTGTGCTTTCACCGCGATCTCCCGCGGCGGGACTTCCACCCCTCACAGAGAACGCACCTTCCATCTCTCCTCGGCTGAGGAGATTTTCCTCTGATCCAGCGCTGCATCGTACATCCTCCTCTCCATACGGCAGGCAGCAGCACTCACAGGCAGCGGGGACCCCCTCAGACGGAAGCAGCAGCTGCTCCAAAGGTGAGCCCTCTACCGCAGCTACTAGGCCCCATCTTACCACTCCAGGGGCGCGCTCTACTGATTCATCCCCTGCCGGCTACCGTGAGGCTACAGCTCTAAGGAGCCTTCACAACCCCAGCATTGATACAGGGGTTGACCCTTTTTCAGCTATACAAGTCCAGAATCAGTCCCTGACGGACACATCTATGAGAGACATGCTATCCATATTGCGCAAAACCTTTTTGGCTGACATGTACAAGCTGGTTAACCCTATGCAGATTGCCATTGATTCACTAGGGGACCGCGTAGACCATGTGGAGACGAAGTTTGGTGAATTTGCAGATTCACACAATAATTTACTAGACTGTTGCGCTCAAATCTAAAGTGGCGGACCTTGAAGATAGGACCCGCCGCAATAACATAAAATTGAGAGGGGTCCCTGATATTCCTACTTATGTCCCTACATTGCTACAAACAGCTCTTCCAGATTGCTCCCCTCAAGAGCTTGAAGCGGACAGGGCCCATAGGGTCCTGAGACCCAAACATCTGGAGGACACCATACCACGTGACATCTTAGCCCGTGTTCACTTCTACACTGTCAAAGAGCGTCTCATGGAAACTGCCAGAAAAAACAACGGTCTTCCTGCGCCATTTCACCATGTATCAGTGTATGCCGACTGATCAGCAGCTACACTTCAAGCTAGACATGCCTTGACACCTGTGACAGCGGCTCTGCGATCAGCGAAAATAGCCTATAGATGGGGATTCCCTGTACGCCTACTTATCAGGAAGGACGACTCTATGCATATCATACGTTCCCTTGAGTAGGGATTGGAACTGCTAAAACACTGGAACATTCCTCCTGCTCTTGACCCCAAGCCTCAACGTGCTATGCGTCAGGCTCCAATTGCCAAAGATTGGTCCACTGCATGAAGGTCCTGAGAATGGTTGCTTTCTTTATTTTCCCTTTGACAGGTTTAACCATGGGGTCCGGTGTTGGGTCCAATATCCATGGCTTCAGAGTGGACTCTAACCCCCACTCACCCTTGGGAGACCCCTCTGGTTGAGGGTCATCCTAATTCTAAGCATATTCTGATGATTTTTTATGTTTATTATTGTATTATGTTTTTTGGTTCATGTGGCTTTACCACATCACCTGTATCTTTTGTGCTAGGTACTCTCCTGAGGGACGGGCACACGCTGGCTGGGAGGTGTGTTCAAGAATAAGGCTCATTCTTGAGCCGAAACGCGTCCCCTGTGCCTGCTGCATCCATGTATCCAGGGTTTTAATCAATAAAGTGAATTGGTTGGACCATACTGCGCTGGACATTCCATTTTATTCTAATTATGTATTATGGTAGTGAAATTCGCTAGCATGAACGTGAATGGGCTAAACGCCCCTCATAAACGATCTCATCTGTGGAGGCAGGCGCGGAAACTGGGTTGCGACATTTTTTGCGCTCAGGAAACGCATCTGCTCTCCAGAGATGCTCACAGAATACATCATCCTTCTTATTCTAACATTTTTCATTCCCACTACAGTTCAAAGGCCAGAGGTGTTATGGTAGCAGTGAAAAATACCATCACCTTCACTCTCCAGGAACTCGTATCAGACGCCCAGGGGAGGTATGTAATCTTACATTGTACCATTAATGCTGCACGTCTCACCATTGTGGCCTTGTACGCACCTAATAGGGGACAGCTCCGTTTCTTTAAAAAATTACTTAACCTAGCTCGCAAACCTAATTGGGGCCCCTTGCTACTATGTGGTGACTACAATGTAGTGACCGACCCGTCTATTGATTATTCCCCACTTACTCGTCATTCTCCTGCTTTTCTATCTACTTCCCTTTGGGAGGAGGACCTTTATGACATATGGCGAGTGCAGCATGGCACAGACCGAGAATACACTTACCTATCGTACTCTCGTCTTGACATGTTTATAGTGGACAGGCAGTTACTCTCAAAAATACACACAACCACCATAGAGACCATCACCTGGTCCAATCATGCGGCCATTACCCTACACTTGCAGCATAAAATATCCTCCCAAACATGTTACTCATGGCGCAGCAATCCATACATCTGGTCCAACTCCTCTGAAACACGATATATCCGAATATTTTAGGCACAATAAAGATTCAGTGACAGATCCTATGACCATATGGAATTGCCATAAGGCGGTTGCCCGTGGTAGCTGCATTAAGTACGGCGCATTTTTTTTAAAAACAAAGGGAAAAAATGCTTGACTCTACATTGTCTCAACTTTGCTCCGCTGAGCTCAATAACCAACTAACCCCTCTGCGGAGTCAGCGTTGGCGGTATCCACACTTAGAAGGGATCTGAGATGCTTATTATTGTCATCTTATGAGAAAGCATACCGCAAATTGCAAGCCCAGTACTACTCACAAAATTATAAGGCAGGCAAACCTTTAGCTCGAAGACTAAAAAAACGACAAACTTTATACCCCCAAAGAAATAGCAAATGGTTTTAAAGTTTTTTTTACCATGCCCTGTATAATATAGAAAAAACAGTCCCTACTCCACCCGATTTGACCACATCCATTTCTGCATACTTGGACAAATTATTCCTCCCATCCCTTTCACCATCCCAATTACAACTAATAAATACCCCTATCTCTGTAGAGGAGGTTTCCCAGGTCATTCGCTCCCTACCTAAGGATAAAGCCCCCGGCCCAGACGGGTTCATTAATTCATATTATAAATCTTTCAGTGACATATTATCCCCTTTCCTTAGGGATTTCTGTCAAGCAGCTATGACTGCTGGGAGCCTCCCTAAGGAAAATCTAGAGGCCACCATAATCACCCTCCCTAAGCCTGGTAAGCCAAACAATGTCCCACAAAATTTTCTCCCCATTTCCCTATTAAACCAGGACATCAAGATCTTTGCCAAATTATTAGCGACACGAATAGCGGGGGTTCTCCCATCCTTGGTCCATATGGATCAATCCAGCCTTGTAGCTAGCCGGCAGGCGTCGGATAACATGAGGCGTTTGTTGAACATCTTTTCACACCTAGAGCATACACGCACCCCGGCACTGATAATGGCATTGGACGCTGAGAAGGCGTTCGACCGTCTAAGGTGGTCGTATGTCTTCTCGGTATTATCCAGGTTGGGTTTCACAGGCCCTATTTATTCTGCCTTACACTCCCTATACACACAGCCATCAGCTAGAGTTATGGCCAATGGGGCCATGTCAGAACCTTTCGACATAACCAATGGTTCTAGACAGGGTGGCCCCCTGTCCCCTCTCATTTACATTCTTGCAATGGAACCCTTGGCATATGCTATAAGGTCCAACCCTCTTATATCTGGGGTTGTTCTTGGAGATAAAACTCATATAAATCACGTTATACGCTGATGATGTTATCCTATCATTGACTAATCCAAGCATATCACTCCCAGCAGTACTAGAAGCTATCTCTTCTTTCGGTGACATCTCCTATTATCATCTTAATAGCACTAAAACACAAGCACTCCCCATAAACCTTTCCCCATCCCTTCTACTTTCCCTGAAACATACTTACCAATTTGATTGGCAGCCCTGCTCTTTGCAGTATTTGGGGATTAGATTGGCATTCCCTCATAAAAAATTATAAATTACGAACCTTTGCTCACAACAATAGAGAATGACATGGCATCACGCCTGGCGGGCGCGAACACGGAAGCCCGCACACAGCGTTTGGGGTAATGAACTTCCGGACGCTGCGTGCGGAGCTCCGAAAGGAAGGGCAGCGCACAACCCCTTTAAAACTGTACACGTATCATTCCAATGTACCTCTCATATTGAATCCGCTCTCAAAACTATCTTAAGGTGGTATTACACTCCAGATCGCCTCTCACATATATATCCAGACACCTCTCCTTACTGTTGGCGCGGTTGCGGCTCAAAAGGTACCCTCCTACACGTTCTCTGGACCTGCCCCCGGGTCCAGGAATATTGGTCCTCATGTGAAAAACTTGCTAAGGATATACACCTTGAGCTATATACCTTGGTCTCCACAAGCTGTTTTGCTGTTCTTAGATTTGGATTCCATTCCTCGCGAACATAGAGACCTATATTATCTTTTATGTATACTTGTGAAATTAGCTTTGGTGGTGAACTGGAAAACAAGCGTGATCCCTTCTATAGACACAGTAATTGCCAAACTAAACACCACACTATCATACGAAAAAATCATAGCATTAGGGTCTACCACCTACACACGCTTTGAAAAACGATGGAAGTTATGGTTACTCTCACCCCACTGTAAAAACATCTAACAAGATCATATGGTATTTTTCTTTTTTTAAGGGACTTGTTTAGATTGCAAATGTCTTACTAACCCAGAATGCATCTCAATGCACCAAAAGAGGTTATATATATGTATTATGCGTGCTCCTTCACCATCCTCATGTCTTCTCTCTCTTTTGCTTTAATCTATGCAACTAGTCAAACACAATAAATAAGAGTGTTTAGCACTACTGAATACCACTAGGATAGTAAACTTCAGGTCATGTGATACTTTCTATTTTGATAACATCAAGCCACTTCTAATGTTGATGTTACGCCGAGCGCTCCGGGTCCCTGCTCCTCATCGGAGCGCTTGCGGCGTTCTTCTGTGTGCAGCGCCCCGGTCAGACCCGCTGACCGGGAGCGCTGCACTGTTATCACCAGTGGGGATGCGATCCGCGTAGCGGGACACGCCCGCCCGCGGGTCGCATCCCAATCTCCTCACCTGCCCCGTCCTCCTGCTGTTCTGTCCCGGCGCACACGGCCCCGCTCTCTAGGGCGCGCGCGCGCCGGCTCGCTGAAATTTAAAGGGCCAGTGCACCATTAATTGGTGCCTGGCCCAATCTGTACCTACACCTGCTAACACATAAAAACCCACTTCCCCTTCCTGTCCTTGCCGGATCTTGTTGCCTTGTGCCCTGTGAAAGCGTTTTGTGTGTTCCCAAGCCTGTGTACCCAGACCTTCTGCTGTTGCCCCTGACTACGACTCTTGCTGCCTGCCCTGACCTTCTGCTACGTCCGACCTTGCTCTTGCCTTGTCCCTTGTACCGCGCCTGTCTCAGCTGTCAGTTGGGGTTGAGTCGCTATCGAGTGGAACGACCTGGGGGTTACCTGCCGCTGCAAGTCCATCCCGCTCTGGTGAAAACCAGTAACCCCTTAGACTCCGTTCCTCTGGTACGGCCCATGTCATCACCTCACTGACACAGAGGATCCACCTCCAGTGTCCTCGCTGCATACCAGTCCGGATCCTGACAGTAGATCCGGCCATGGATCCCGCTGAGGTCCCGCTGCCTAGTGTCGCTGACCTAACCACAGTGATCACCCAGCAGACACAACAGATCGCGCAACAAGGACAGCAGCTGACCCAACTGACCGTCATGCTGCAACAGCTTCTGCCGCAACTTCAGCAATCATCTCCTCCGCCAGCTCCTGCATCTCCTCCTAGCCTCTGCCTGTCTCTACCGGACAAGTTTGATGGGGACTCTAAACAGTGCCGTGTCGGACCAATTCCCCACTGAACGGTCTAAGGTGGCTTTCGTGGTCCGTCTCCTGTCTGGAAAGGCCTTGTCATGGGCCACACCGCTCTGGGACCGCAACGATCCCGCCACCGCTACTATCCAGTCCTTCTTCTCAGAAGTTCGTAGTGTCTTTGAGGAGCCAGCCCGGGCCTCCTCAGCCAAGACTGCTTTGCTGAACCTCGTCCAAGGGAGTTCTTCTGTGGGCGAATACGCCATCCAGTTCCGTACCCTCACCTCTGAGCTATCCTGGAACAATGAGGCCCTCTGCGCGACCTTCAAGAAAGGCTTATCCAGTAACATCAAAGATGTCCTGGCCGCACGAGAAATTCCTGCAAATCTGTCTGAACTAATCCATTTGGCCACCGCATCGACATGCGTTTCTCTGAAAGATGCCAGGAACTTCGACAGGAAAAGGATCTTGTTCGCACCAGGCGGTTTCTCTCCCCGGCTCCTCTCTTCCAAAGTCCTTTGCAATCTGTTCCTGTGCCTTCTGCCGAGGAGGCTATGCAAGTGGATCGGTCCCACCTGACCCTACAAGAGAGGACTCGCCGCCGTAACGAGAATCTGAGCCTGTACTGTGGTAGTACCGAACACTTCCTAAAAGACTGTCCTATCCGCCCTCCGCGTCAGGAGAAATGCACTCACTTACTTCACAAGGGTGAGACGACTCTTGGTGTGAATTCTGCTTCTCCACGTCTGACGATACCAGTGCGGATTTCTCCTTCCGCCAACTCCTCCTTCTCAGCAGTGGCCTTCTTGGACTCAGGTTCTGCAGGAAACTTTATTTTGGCCTCTTTTGTTAATAGGTTCAGCATCCCAGTAACCGTCTCGTCAAACCGCTCTTTATCTCTTCTGTTAACGGAGAAAAATTGGACTGCACTGTGCGCTACTGCACTGAACCCCTGCCCATGAGCATTGGACTGCACCATGAAAAAATAGAATTTTTTGTTCTGCCCAACTGCACCTCTGAAGTTCTTCTCGACCTGCCGTGGCTCCAACGTCATGCTCCCACCCTCGACTGGACCACCGGGGAGATCAAAATTTGGGGTCCTTCTTGTCACAAACGATGCCTCACATCTGCTCCCACTTGTCAAACCCCTGAGGCTCCACCTATACCGGGCCTTCCCAAGGCCTACCAGGACTTTTCAGATGTTTTCTGCAAAAAGCAAGCAGAGATCTTACCACCTTATAGGCCTTATGATTGTTCCATTGACCTCCTTCCTGGTACTACTCCGCCCCGTGGCAGGATCTCCCTCTGTCTGCCCCAGAGACTCAAGCCATGTCTGAGTATATCCAAGAGAACCTAAAGAGAGGTTTTATTCGGAAGTCCTCATCCCCTACTGGAGCGGGGTTCTTCTTTATTTCTAAAAAGGATGGATCCTTACGACCATGTATTGACTACCGTGGTTTAAATAAAATTACCATCAAAAACCGCTATCTCCTGCCTTTGATCTCTGAACTCTTTGACCGTCTTCGTGGAGCTAATATATTCACTAAATTGGACAATACCACCATACAATGACTGGATAACACCGCCATACCAGAACAATACCGCCATACAATGATTGAATAAAACCGCCATACCAGAACAGAACAATACCGCCATACAATGACTGGATAACACCGCCATACCAGAACAGAACAATACCGCCATACAATGATTGAATAAAACCGCCATACCAGAACAGAACAATACCGCCATACAATGATTGAATAAAACCGCCATACCAGAACAGAACAATACCGCCATACAATGATTGAATTAAACCGCCATACCAGAACAGAACAATACCGCCATACAATGACTGAAAAACAACAGCATGCCAAAACAGAACAATACTGCCATGCAATGACTGGATAACACCGCCAAACCAGAACAATACTGCCATACAATGACTGGATAACACCACCATACCAGAACAGAACAATACCGCCATACAATGATTGAATAAAACCGCCATACCAGAACAGAACAATACCGCCATACAATGACTGGATAACACCGCCATACCAGAACAGAACAATACCGCCATACAATGACTGGATAACACCGCCATACCAGAACAGAACAATACCGCCATACAATGACTGAAAAACAACAGCATGCCAGAACAGAACAATATCGCCATACAATGACTGAAAAACAACAGCATGCCAGAACAGAACAATATCGCCATACAATGACTGAATAAAACCGCCATACAATGACTGAAAAACAACAGCATGCCAGAACAGAACAAAACCACCATACAATGATTGAATAACACCGCCATACCAGAACAATACCGCCATACAATGACTGGATAACACCGCCATACCAGAACAGAACAATACCGCCATACAATGACTGGATAACACCGCCATACCAGAACAGAACAATACCGCCATACAATGACTGAAAAACAACAGCATGCCAGAACAGAACAATATCGCCATACAATGACTGAAAAACAACAGCATGCCAGAACAGAACAATATCGCCATACAATGACTGAATAAAACCGCCATACAATGACTGAAAAACAACAGCATGCCAGAACAGAACAAAACCACCATACAATGATTGAATAACACCGCCATACCAGAACAATACCGCCATACAATGACTGGATAACACCGCCATACCAGAACAGAACAATACCGCCATACAATGACTGGATAACACCGCCATACCAGAACAGAACAATACCGCCATACAATGGTTGAATAACACTTATACCAGAACAGAACAATACCCCATACAATGACTGGAAAACACCGCCATACCAGAACAGAACAATACTGCCATACAATGACTGGATAACACCGCCAAACCAGAACAATACCGCCATACAATGACTGAATACAACCACCATACCAGAACAGAACAATACCCCATGCAATGACTGGATAACACCGCCATACCAGAACAGAACAATACCGCCATACAATGACTGAAAAACAACAGCATGCCAGAACAGAACAATATCGCCATACAATGACTGAAAAACAACAGCATGCCAGAACAGAACAATATCGCCATACAATGACTGGATAACACCGCCATACCAGAACAGAACAATACCGCCATACAATGACTGGATAACACCGCCATACCAGAACAGAACAATACCGCCATACAATGACTGAAAAACAACAGCATGCCAGAACAGAACAATACCGCCATACAATGACTGGATAACACCGCCAAACCAGAACAATACCGCCATACAATGACTGAAAAACGACAGCATGCCAGAACAGAACAATATCGCCATACAATGACTGAATAAAACCGCCATACAATGACTGAAAAACAACAGCATGCCAGAACAGAACAAAACCACCATACAATGATTGAATAACACCGCCATACCAGAACAATACCGCCATACAATGACTGGATAACACCGCCATACCAGAACAGAACAATACCGCCATACAATGACTGGATAACACCGCCATACCAGAACAGAACAATACCGCCATACAATGGTTGAATAACACTTATACCAGAACAGAACAATACCCCATACAATGACTGGATAACACCGCCATACCAGAACAGAACAATACCGCCATACAATGGTTGAATAACACTTATACCAGAACAGAACAATACCCCATACAATGACTGGAAAACACCGCCATACCAGAACAGAACAATACTGCCATACAATGACTGGATAACACCGCCATACCAGAACAATACCGCCATACAATGACTGAATACAACCACCATACCAGAACAGAACAATACCCCATGCAATGACTGGATAACACCACCATACCAGAACAATACCGCCGTACAATGACTGGATAACACCGCCATACCAGAACAATACCGCCATACAATGACTGGATAACACCACCATACCATACCAGAACAGAACAATACCGCCATACAATGATTGAATAAAACCGCCATACCAGAACAGAACAATACCGCCATACAATGACTGGATAACACCGCCATACCAGAACAGAACAATACCGCCATACAATGATTGAATAAAACCGCCATACCAGAACAGAACAATACTGCCATACAATGATTGAATAAAACCGCCATTCCAGAACAGAACAATACCGCCATACAATGATTGAAGAAAACCGCCATACCAGAACAGAACAATACCGCCATACAATGACTGAAAAACAACAGCATGCCAAAACAGAACAATACTGCCATACAATGACTGGATAACACCGCCAAACCAGAACAATACCGCCATACAATGACTGGATAACACCACCATACCAGAACAGAACAATACCGCCATACAATGACTGAAAAACAACAGCATGCCAAAACAGAACAATACCGCCATACAATGACTGGATAACACCGCCATACCAGAACAGAACAATACCGCCATACAATGACTGGATAACACCGCCATACCAGAACAGAACAATACCGCCATACAATGACTGAAAAACAACAGCATGCCAGAACAGAACAATATCGCCATACAATGACTGAAAAACAACAGCATGCCAGAACAGAACAATATCGCCTTACAATGACTGAATAACAACAGCATGCCAGAACAGAACAATACCCCATACAATGACTGGATAACACCGCGATACCAGAACAGAACAATACCGCCATACAATGACTGGATAACACCGCCATACCAGAACAGAACAATACCGCCATACAATGGTTGAATAACACTTATACCAGAACAGAACAATACCCCATACAATGACTGGATAACACCGCCATACCAGAACAGAACAATACCGCCATACAATGGTTGAATAACACTTATACCAGAACAGAACAATACCCCATACAATGACTGGAAAACACCGCCATACCAGAACAGAACAATACTGCCATACAATGACTGGATAACACCGCCATACCAGAACAATACCGCCATACAATGACTGAATACAACCACCATACCAGAACAGAACAATACCCCATGCAATGACTGGATAACACCACCATACCAGAACAATACCGCCATACAATGACTGGATAACACCGCCATACCAGAACAATACCGCCATACAATGACTGGATAACACCACCATACCATACCAGAACAGAACAATACCGCCATACAATGATTGAATAAAACCGCCATACCAGAACAGAACAATACCGCCATACAATGACTGGATAACACCGCCATACCAGAACAGAACAATACCGCCATACAATGATTGAATAAAACCGCCATACCAGAACAGAACAATACCGCCATACAATGACTGGATAACACCGCCATACCAGAACAGAACGATACCGCCATACAATGATTGAATAAAACCGCCATACCAGAACAGAACAATACCGCCATACAATGATTGAATAAAACCGCCATACCAGAACAGAACAATACCGCCATACAATGATTGAAGAAAACCGCCATACCAGAACAGAACAATACCGCCATACAATGACTGAAAAACAACAGCATGCCAAAACAGAACAATACTGCCATACAATGACTGGATAACACCGCCAAACCAGAACAATACCGCCATACAATGACTGGATAACACCACCATACCAGAACAGAACAATACCGCCATACAATGACTGAAAAACAACAGCATGCCAAAACAGAACAATACCGCCATACAATGACTGGATAACACCGCCATACCAGAACAGAACAATACCGCCATACAATGACTGGATAACACCGCCATACCAGAACAGAACAATACCGCCATACAATGACTGAAAAACAACAGCATGCCAGAACAGAACAATATCGCCTTACAATGACTGAATAACAACAGCATGCCAGAACAGAACAATACCACCATGCAATGACTGAATAAAACCGCCATACAATGACTGAAAAACAACAGTATGCCAGAACAGAACAAAACCACCATACAATGATTGAATAACACCGCCATACCAGAACAATACCGCCATACAATGATTGAATAACACCGCCATACCAGAACAATACCCCATACAATGACTGGATAACACCGCCATACCAGAACAGAACAATACTGCCATACAATGACTGGATAACACCGCCATACCAGAACAATACTGCCATACAATGACTGGATAACACCGCCATACCAGAACAGAACAATACCGCCATACAATGGTTGAATAACACCGCCATACCAGAACAGAACAATACCCCATACAATGACTGGATAACACCGCCATACCAGAACAATACCGCCATACAATGACTGAATACAACCACCATACCAGAACAGAACAATACCCCATACAATAAATGAATATTACCGCCATACCAGAACAGAACAATACCCCATACAATAAATGAATATTACCGCCATACCAGAACAGAACAATACCACCATACAATAAATGAATAACACCGCCATACCAGAACAGAACAATACCACTGTTACGCCGAGCGCTCCGGGTCTAGTGGATTGGGAAGGCTGTGGCCCAGAAGAGAGATCTTGGGAACCTGAGGACAACATCCTAGACAAAAGTCTTATCCTCAGGTTCTCAGGCTCCAAGAAGAGGGGGAGACCCAAGGGGGGGGGGTACTGTTACGCCGAGCGCTCCGGGTCCCCTCTCCTCCCCGGAGCGCTCGCAGCATCCTCGCAATTGCTGGGCCCTGGTCAGACCTGCTGACCGGGTGCGCTGCAATATCTCTCTCAGCCGGGATGCGATTCGCGATGCGGGAGGCGCCCGCTCGCGATGCGCATCCCGGCTCCCGTACCTGACTCGTTCCCCGTCTGTCTTGTCCCGGCGCGCGCGGCCCCGCTCCTTAGGGCGCGCGCGCGCGGGGTCTCTGCAATTTAAAGGGCCACTGCGCCACTGATTGGCGCAGCTGGCTTAATCATTGTGTTCACCTGTGCACTCCCTACTTATACCTCACTTCCCCTGCACTCCCTCGCCGGATCTTGTTGCCATCGTGCCAGTGAAAGCGTTTCCTTGTGTGTTCCTAGCCTGTGTTCCAGACCTCCTGCCGTTGCCCCTGACTACGATCCTTGCTGCCTGCCCTGACCTTCTGCTACGTCCAACCTTGCTCTTGTCTACTCCCTTGTACCGCGACTATCTTCAGCAGTTAGAGAGGTTGAGCCGTTGCTGGTGGATACGACCTGGTTGCTACCGCCGCTGCAAGACCATCCCGCTTTGCGGCGGGCTCTGGTGAATACCAGTAGCAACTTAGAACCGGTCCACCAACACGGTCCACGCCAATCCCTCTCTGGCACAGAGGATCCACCCCCAGCCAGCCGAATCGTGACAGTAGATCCGGCCATGGATCCCGCTGAAGTCCCACTGCCAGTTGTCGCCGACCTCACCACGGTGGTCGCCCAGCAGTCGCAACAGATAGCGCAACAAGGCCACCAGCTGTCTCAACTGACCGTGATGCTACAGCAGCTACTACCACAGCTTCAGCAACAATCTCCTCCGCCAGCTCCTGCACCTCCTCCGCAGCGAGTGGCCGCTTCAGGCCTACGATTATCCTTGCCGGATAAATTTGATGGGGACTCTAAGTTTTGCCGTGGCTTTCTTTCGCAATGTTCCCTGCACTTGGAGATGATGTCGGACCAGTTTCCTACTGAAAGGTCTAAGGTGGCTTTCGTAGTCAGCCTTCTGTCTGGAAAAGCTCTGTCATGGGCCACACCGCTCTGGGACCGCAATGACCCTGTCACTGCCTCTGTACACTCCTTCTTCACGGAGATTCGAAGTGTCTTTGAGGAACCTGCCCGAGCCTCTTCTGCTGAGACTGCCCTGCTGAACCTGGTCCAGGGTAATTCTTCTGTTGGCGAGTACGCCATCCAATTCCGTACTCTTGCCTCCGAATTATCCTGGAATAATGAGGCCCTCTGCGCGACCTTTAAAAAAGGCCTATCCAGTAACATTAAAGATGTGCTGGCCGCACGAGAAATTCCTGCTAACCTGCATGAACTTATTCATCTTGCCACCCGCATTGACATGCGTTTTTCCGAAAGGCGTCAGGAGCTCCGCCAGGATATGGACTTTGTTCGCACGAGGCGGTTTCTCTCCCCGGCTCCTCTCTCCTCTGGTCCTCTGCAATCCGTTCCTGTGCCTCCCGCCGTGGAGGTTATGCAAGTTGACCGGTCTCGCTTGACACCTCAAGAGAGGACACGACGCCGCATGGAGAATCTGTGCCTGTACTGTGGCGGTACCGAACACTTCTTGAAGGATTGTCCTATCCGTCCTCCCCGCCTGGAAAGACGTACGCTGACTCCGCACAAAGGTGAGACAGTTCTTGATGTCTACTCTGCTTCTCCACGTCTTACTGTGCCTGTGCGGATATCTTCCTCTACCCTCTCCTTCTCTGCTATGGCCTTCTTGGATTCCGGATCTGCAGGAAATTTTATTTTGGCCTCCCTCATCAACAGGTTCAACATCCCGGTGACCAGTCTCGCCAGACCCCTCTACATCAATTCTGTTAACAATGAAAGATTGGACTGTACCGTGCGTTACCGCACAGAACCTCTCCTAATGTGCATCGGACCTCATCACGAAAAAATTGAATTTTTGGTCCTCTCCAACTGCACTTCTGAAATTCTTCTTGGATTACCGTGGCTTCAACGCCATTCCCCAACCCTTGATTGGTCCACAGGAGAAATCAAGAACTGGGGTACTTCTTGTCACAAGGACTGTCTTAAAGCGGTTCCCAGTACTCCCTGCCGTGACCCTGTGGTTCCCCCTGTATCCGGTCTTCCTAAGGCTTATATGAACTATGCTGACGTTTTTTGCAAAAAGCAAGCTGAGACTTTACCTCCTCACAGGCCTTATGACTGTCCTATTGACCTCCTCCCGGGTACTACTCCACCCCGGGGCAGAATCTATCCTCTGTCTGCTCCAGAGACTCTTGCCATGTCAGAGTACATCCAGGAAAATCTAAAAAAGGGGTTTATCCGCAAGTCCTCCTCTCCTGCCGGAGCTGGATTTTTTTTTTGTGTCCAAAAAAGATGGCTCCCTACGTCCTTGCATTGATTACCGCGGACTTAATAAAATCACGGTAAAAAACCGCTACCCCTTACCTCTTATCTCGGAACTCTTTGATCGCCTTCAAGGTGCCCACATCTTTACCAAACTGGACTTAAGAGGTGCTTATAATCTCATCCGCATCAGGGAGGGGGACGAATGGAAGACTGCATTTAACACCAGAGATGGACACTTTGAGTATCTGGTCATGCCCTTTGGCCTGTGCAACGTCCCTGCCGTCTTCCAAGACTTTGTTAATGAAATTTTTCGTGATCTCTTATATTCCTGTGTTGTGGTTTATCTGGACGATATTCTGATTTTTTCTGCCAACTTAAAAGAACACCGCCAGCATGTCCGCATGGTTCTTCAGAGACTTCGGGACAATCAACTTTATGCCAAAATGGAGAAATGTCTCTTTGAATGTCAATCTCTTCCTTTCCTAGGATACTTGGTCTCTGGCCAGGGACTACAAATGGATCCAGATAAACTCTCTGCCGTCTTAGATTGGCCACGCCCCTCCGGACTCCGTGCTATCCAAAGTTTTTTGGGTTTCGCCAATTATTACAGACAATTTATTCCACACTTTTCCACTATTGTGGCTCCTATCGTGGCTTTAACCAAGAAAAATGCCAATCCCAAGTCCTGGTCTCCACAAGCGGAAGACGCATTTAAACATCTCAAGTCTGCCTTTTCTTCTGCTCCCGTGCTCTCCAGACCTGACCCATCTAAACCCTTCCTATTGGAGGTAGATGCCTCCTCAGTGGGAGCTGGAGCTGTCCTTCTACAAAAAAATTCTTCCGGGCATGCTGTTACTTGTGGTATTTTTTCTAGGACCTTCTCTCCAGCGGAGAGAAACTACTCCATCGGGGATCGAGAACTACTGGCCATTAAATTGAGGAATGGAGGCACCTGCTGGAGGGATCAAAATTTCCAGTTATCATATACACTGATCACAAGAATCTCTCCTATCTCCAGTCTGCCCAACGACTGAACCCCCGCCAGGCCAGGTGGTCGTTGTTCTTTGCCCGTTTTAACTTTGAAATTCATTTTCGCCCTGCTGACAAGAACATTAGGGCCGATGCTCTCTCTCTCGTTCCTCGGATGCCTCCGAAGTAGAGGTCTCTCCGCAACACATCATTCCTCCTGACTGTCTGATCTCCACTTCTCCAGCCTCCATCAGGCAAACTCCTCCAGGGAAGACCTTCATTTCTCCATGCCAGCGTCTCGGGATTCTCAAATGGGGACACTCCTCCCACCTCGCAGGCAATGCGGGCATCAAAAAATCCTTGCAACTCATCTCTCGTTTTTATTGGTGGCCGACTCTGGAGACGGATGTTGTTGATTTTGTACGGGCCTGTACTGTCTGTGCCCGGGATAAGACTCCTCGCCAGAAGCCTGCTGGCCTCCTTCATCCTCTGCCTGTCCCCGAACAGCCTTGGTCACTGATTGGTATGGACTTTATTACAGACTTGCCCTCATCCCGTGGCAACACAGTTGTTTGGGTGGTCGTTGATCGATTTTCCAAGATGGCACATTTTATTCCTCTTCCTGGTCTTCCTTCAGCGCCTCAGTTGGCAAAGCAATTTTTTGTACACATTTTTCGCCTTCACGGTTTGCCCACGCATATCGTCTCGGATAGAGGCGTCCAATTCGTGTCTAAATTCTGGAGGGCCCTCTGTAAACAGCTCAAGATCAAATTAAACTTCTCTTCTTCTTATCATCCCCAATCCAATGGGCAAGTAGAAAGAATTAATCAGGTCCTGGGTGACTATTTACGGCATTTTGTTTCCTCCCGCCAGGATGACTGGGCAGATCTTCTACCATGGGCCGAATTCTCATACAACTTCAGAGTCTCCGAATCTTCTGCTAAGTCCCCATTTTTCGTGGTGTACGGCCGTCACCCTCTTCCCCCCTCCCTACTCCCTTGCCCTCTGGTTTGCCCGCTGTGGATGAAGTGACTCGTGATCTTTCCACCATATGGAAAGAGACCCAAAATTCTCTTTTACAGGCTTCATCCCGGATGAAAAGATTTGCCGATAAGAAAAGAAGAACTCCCCCCATTTTTGCTCCCGGAGACAAGGTATGGCTCTCCGCTAAATATGTCCGCTTTCGTGTCCCCAGTTACAAACTGGGACCACGCTATCTTGGTCCTTTCAAAGTCTTGTGCCAGATTAACCCTGTCTCTTACAAACTCCTTCTTCCTCCTTCTCTTCGTATTCCCAATGCCTTCCATGTCTCTCTCCTTAAACCACTCATCATTAACCGCTTCTCTCCCAAACTTGTTTCTCCCACCCCTGTTTCCGGTTCTTCTGACGTCTTCTCCGTGAAGGAGATTCTGGCCTCCAAGACGGTCAGAGGAAAAAAAAATTTTTTAGTGGATTGGGAAGGCTGTGGCCCAGAAGAGAGATCCTGGGAACCTGAGGACAACATCCTAGACAAAAGTCTTATCCTCAGGTTCTCAGGCTCCAAGAAGAGGGGAAGACCCAAGGGGGGGGGGGGTACTGTTACGCCGAGCGCTCCGGGTCCCCGCTCCTCCCCGGAGCGCTCGCAGCATCCTCGCAATTGCTGCGCCCTGGTCAGACCTGCTGACCGGGTGCGCTGCAATATCTCTCTCAGCCGGGATGCGATTCGCGATGCGGGAGGCGCCCGCTCGCGATGCGCATCCCGGCTCCCGTACCTGACTCGTTCCCCGTCTGTCTTGTCCCGGTGCGCGCGGCCCCGCTCCTTAGGGCGCGCACGCGCCGGGTCTCTGCAATTTAAAGGGCCACTGCGCCACTGATTGGCGCAGCAGGCTTAATCAGTGTGTTCACCTGTGCACTCCCTACTTATACTTCACTTCCCCTGCACTCCCTCGCCGGATCTTGTTGCCATTGTGCCAGTGAAAGCGTTTCCTTGTGTGTTCCTAGCCTGTGCTCCAGACCTCCTGCCGTTGCCCCTGACTACGATCCTTGCTGCCTGCCCTGACCTTCTGCTACGTCCGACCTTGCTTTTGTTTACTCCCTTGTACCGCGCCTATCTTCAGCAGTCAGAGAGGTTGAGCCGTTGCTGGTGGATACGACCTGGTTGCTACCGCCGCTGCAAGACCATCCCGCTTTGCGGAGGGCTCTGGTGAATACCAGTAGCAACTTAGAACCGGTCCACCAACACGGTCCACGCCAATCCCTCTCTGGCACAGAGGATCCACCTCCAGCCAGCCGAATCGTGACAACCATCATACAATAAATGAATATTACCGCCATACCAGAACAGAACAATACCACCGTAGAATAAATGAATATTACCTCTATACCAGAACAGAACAATACCCCATAAAATAAATGAATATTACCGCCATACCAGAACAGAACAATACCACCATACAATAAATGAATATTACCGCCATACCAGAACAGAACAATACCACCGTACAATAAATGAATATTACCGCTATACCAGAACAGAACAATACCCCATAAAATAAATGAATATTACCGCCATACCAGAACAGAACAATACCACCATACAATAAATGAATATTACCGCCATACCAGAACAGAACAATACCACCGTACAATAAATGAATATTACCGCTATACCAGAACAGAACAATACCCCATAAAATAAATGAATATTACCGCCATACCAGAACAGAACAATACCACCGTACAAAAAAAATATATATATATATTCACAACAATGGCGCAGCATTCCAGTGCAAAAAACGTGAATTTATTTTCTCATGTCACACGAAAAGCAGCAATGTTTCAGCTCCTCAATTGAGCCTTTTTCAATCATGCTTGAAAAAGGCTCAGTTGAGGAGCTGAAACGTTGCTGTTTTTGTGTGACATGAGAAAATAAATTCACGTTTTTTGCACTGGAATGCTGCGCCATTGTTGTGAATATCTGCTTGGAAGAACAGAGTGGTAAAGAAGTGCTGAATTTCTTTGAGAAACTATATATATATAGTAAATTTGAGTAGCCGTATTAGTCCAGTGATGCAGATGCACATTTTATTATTTGCATCTATATATATATTCTCCATGGATGGCGGGTTATTACATATATATATATATATATATATATATATATATATATACACCATGTGTGTGTGTAGAGATGTATATGTGTATGTATGTGTATATTTACGCACACACACATCAGCATTTCCCAACCAGGGTGCCTTCAGCTGTTGTTAAACTACAACTCCCAGCATGCCCTTACAACAGCTGGAGGCACCCTGGTTGGGAAATGCTGATGTGTGTAAATATATACATATTACACATATATATCTCCACACACACACTGTGTATGTATATATTTATACAGTATGTACATGTAAGTGTATATTTGCACACACACACACACACACACACACACAAATCAGCATTTCCCAACCAGGGGCACTCTGGAAAACACTGATGTGTGTGTATATATATATCAATAACACCGGCTTGTGACTGGGATCCTGCTCGTGTTATCAGAAGCGGGGGGGGGGGGGGGGGGATTATCGCACTGAAGCACCAGTCACCCGGACAGCCCCACACACAATAACAGGAACATGACTAAGGGGAACGTAAACCTCCGCTTCCTTACAACAACCTTCTTACCCACAACCTTCCCATAACAATACACACACACTCTATTGTTGGGTGGAAAGGCCACAGCGGCCATTTTATTAAATAACACCAAACATTACTTGTAAATAATCATCATCATAAATAACAGTGCAAAACATATTTTATCTCATCCCAAAAGGAGGGGGACTTGGAGGCAACATGACATTCCGATCTCCTACTTTGCCCTGGTCGTCCATAAACTTGACCCCAGGACACCATCTTCAGAGACCTTCTCTTCCCTTTGCCCGCAGGGGTTTTCCAAGCCCAGCTGGGCACCGCCCCAGCTACACAATACCATCACCACGCCGCCTTCTCCTTCAATACCTCCTCTTCCCCCTCCTTCTCCAGCCACGACGGGCACATGTGACCCCTTACACGTGCCCGCCCGCCCACAACCACACAGCTTTCTCAACCGCCTCTCTAATACCCAAGGCCCACAGGTCCATTCCTAGATCATTCAAATGCACTCCATCCTCATCCATGAATTCCGGCAAAGGCCTCTCCAAATCCACATGTCTCACCACAAAACCCCCATTTCTCTCCACAAAGCGACCCACCACCTTATTTACTCGAGCCCTAGCCTTATTCAAATGCCTCACAGACCTAGCCTCACACCACCTCAACCTCGCCACAATATCCGACCAACTGAGGAGCAAGCCGGGGAACATTGACCACAAACGCAACAAATCTAACTTGATATCCCTCATAAGGGACCGAGAGGTCCACAACCCCAGATCGTTACCACCCGCATGAACTACTACCACGTCCGGGGCCCTGTCCAACTCCACAAAAGACTGGATAAATGGAAGTAGTCTTGGCCACAACAAGCCTCCCTTTCCCATCCACCTAACCTGTGCCCCTGCTCTAGGTAACCCCAGCTGTCTACCGTGTGGGCGAACAGCAGCCCGACCTCTCCTCACATACGAGTGACCAGCGATCCAAACCAAACAAGGATCGCCACCTGAAAGAAAACAAAGAGAGAGAAATCAAACAAAATAACAAACACCCACCACAACACCATCATGACAAATGAGGTCTCACATAAATTTTAAACCTATCAGATTCCCACCTACCAATCTTCTTCACAACCTCCGGCCCCAGGCCCCATTGGGAAGCCTCCGTCGCCGCCCCTATCCTAAAGGAATGTGAACTAAAAAACCCCGACTCCTCACCCACCAAGACCAAACATTTCCTAAACACCTGAATAAATTGAAACCGGGAAAGACACTCCCCATTACTATGCACCAAAAGCGCAGCACCACCCGGCGGCCGCACCGTAGCCAAATCCTGAAATGACTTAACCGGACACATATCAGATCCATTCAAAGCCGCCATGCGCACCAGCACTCCCTTACCGGCCTGATCAGTCTTGGACCGGCTAAGCCGGCACTCCAAGATCGACTCCACCACTCTCACATCCGTCCACAGCAAACCTCCGGCCACTCTCTTACTATGAGACACCAATTCCCCCACTCTGAATTCCCCAAAGAAAGCCAGGGAAAAAGCTGCCCTGAACAAAACAACCTCAAAATCCGAAACACACACCTTATGTAACACCCCACCCACTCTCAACAACAGAGAATACGACACCGGGCGCCAGGAATCCCGCCTCCGGGACCCCCGCCGGAAACCTCTAGCTGCCTGCCGCACAAAAAAGGATTTGGAAACATCCTGAAGACCCTGCAATTTGAACCAAAAGGCTATCGCCGAAAGGCGACGGGACAAACCAGACGGAGACACCCCGTTACTAAACAAACGCCCCACAAAGAACAACAGAATCACTTCCCAATCACTCTGCGCACCAACCCCACAAACCTCACGCACCACCGACTATTCTCACCAGACTGCACAGTAAATACCATTATACCGCTCCAAGAACCGCCCCCACACCCTCAAGTCCTCCCGCACATCCGCGAACAAACGCACATAATGATGCGGCCTCCGGACGCCTTCCGAGGCCGCCGCCAGCCGCCTACAAAACACCCTGCCCATCGGCATGATGCGGCAGGCAAAATTCAACTTCCCCAACAGGGACTGTAACTCCCTCAACTGCAATTTTTTTTACCCTAACTGCCGAAGCCACCGCCCCTTTCAGGTCCGCCTGCTTGTCATCCGGCAAGCGACATTCCATTGCGCCAGTATCAATGACGATACCCAAAAACTTCAACACTGTCGCAGGCCCCTCCGTCTTGTCCTCCGCAAGCGGCACCCCAAAATACCCTGCCAACCGCTTCATGGTCTGTAACAACATTGCACATAACGCCGAACCCCGCGGACCAATGAACAAAAAATCGTCCAGATAATGCAGGACGGAGTCCACCTGCGACTCCGTCTGCACCACCGACTCTAGGAAAGTGCTGAAATACTCAAAGTAAGCGCACGAGATGGAACATCCCATGGGCAGGCACTTATTCACAAAAAACTGACCATCCCAACAACAACCCAACAAATAAAAACTCTGGGGGTGCACTGGGAGCAACCGAAACGCCGCCTCCATGTCCGTTTTAGCTAACAACGCCCCGGCCCCATACCTGCGCACCCACTCTATCGCCTTATCAAAAGACGTGTAAGACACTGTGCACAATTTCGGATCAATACCATCATTCACTGACTCCCCAACCGAGTGAGACAGATGGTGAATGAGCAGAAACGTACCCGGTTCCTTCTTGGACACCAACCCCAAGGGTAACACCCGCAAGTTATCCAAAGGCATGCTCGGAAACGGGCCTGGCAATGCGCCTCAACTGTACCTCCTTCATCAACTTCTCCCAAACTACCCCCGGCCGTTGCAACACTGAAGACAGATTCCTCACCTCCCCCACCGAGCGCGTCAACTCACAAGGAATCTGAAACCCAGACTCAAAACCCTCCCCTAACAAAACCACCACCTGCCTATTTGGATAACGGTCGAGAAACGGCCGCATCCTTCTCACCATCACCGGCCTCTCCCCTCTTATTCTCAGCATCACCCCCTTACCTTTTCCCTTCCGGAAACATCTCGCCAAAGCATGCGCCCCCCCGCATCCTGAGCACTCGTGCTTAAACTGGCAGTCGCTCCCGAACTTACACTGCCCCTCAGCATCCTGACTCTGGGGGCCAGGCAGATGCACGGCAGATCGTGGCCCGGAACCACGACTGCGATCTCCTGAGTCTCCAGCTGACCTCCTCTGCAATTCAGGCTCCTCCTCCAAAATGTCCTCATCAGAAGCACAGGGGACTGGGCCGACTGCCCCCCCCGAACTGCCGCAACCCTCTCGTCGGACCGCCGCCGGCCACCTGCACTGCCCTGGGCCGCGGCTACAACTAGCTCCTCGTCTGAAGATTACTGCATCGCTCAGGGACCCGGTCATTGCCTCCAGGCCCCCATCCGCACTGCCACTACGGCCAGAACTCTGCCCCCGAGCCTCAGTCCTGCCAGAGGTAGAACTCCGGACTCCCGTCCGATCTGCCTGGTCGCCACCACCAACCTCTCGCCTGCCCCGCCGGGCCGCGGGTGACACGATGCTCCTCCTCGCTGTAGGCCGGGCCCGGCCGGTACTCGGCCGGGCCGTCTCACATTGATGACTATGCCGCGGCACATGCGCAGCAGGAACCACCGGACCAGGCCGCTCACCCGTATTCCTCTCGGCCACCGTCGGCACAGCCCGAGCTGTGGACCGACCAGCGGCCGCCGGAGATCCCATGCCTCCTCCGTGGGATCACCTCGGGGCTCAGCCGCTCAGGACGCCGGGACCTCCGACCGCTGGTTCGCCTCTCCGCCACAGCCGGGGCCACTCCGGCCGACAACGCCTCCGGGAACTCCTCCAGCCACCGAGAACCCCTCCGCTGGGCCTCCTCCCGGACTCTCTCCGCCAGGTCGCCAGTGTGAGTCATGGCAAAGTAGGGAACGCAGGGAACACTGTATCCAAACTTCTCCTCAGCTCCAGACTGATTTTTTCCTGCCACACTTGCCCCTTTTAACACCTCCTCCTATGGGCCGCCCCTTCACCTTTCTCTGACCCCTCCACTTCTCTCCTACCTCCCCTTGTCTCACTATTAACCCTCTCCTTGCTGTCCCTTACTCCCTCTGTCATGCAGGCCCTCTGCTGAAAAATTTATGGGCAGAATTGTCACGCCCCCTCCCATAGACTTGCATTGAGGAGGAGGGGCATGATGCCATGAGGAAGCGGGGCTATGACATCACAAGCTCCCGGCGCCGGCTCCAGCGTTCGGAACAGTTATTCCAAACACTGAGCAGCGGAGTACCCCTTTAAGGGTAGACTGACTGTATTTAGTGTGGTTGAAAGTTTTCAGATATGGTGCTTATTTGTGTCTTGTCTAGTCTACAGGCATTACTGGTTGACCAGTTAGCATCATCAAAGGTTGATCTTGTTTACAGATTTCTTGAATGTCAATTACCTAACAGTTTTCTCTGTTTTGCCTCTCAATAGCAGGGTATGGGACGGTACTGCATTTATGATTGACAAGCATCCAATGATTTCTTGCTGCCGTCCTCGATACGGGTAAGTCTGGCAACACGTGGTTATTTCAGCTAGCTTGGCAGCCTGTGCTAGGTTCGGTGTCAGGTTGGGCTTTCGAATGAATATGGCTACGACAGCTACTGAGCACAAGGCACCGGCTCCCGGGGTTACGCATGGCAGATGCAGTCTTTTCTGTTGGGCTAGAAATAGTGCAGCATATAGCATGAGGTCGGGATGTGGGAAATGAAGTTGTGATAATTATTTTTGTATGGTTTGCATCCTATTTCGTTGGACTTTTGCCCTCTCTAGGCGTGCCCTGGGACGCGGTTTATGGCACACCTCTGACTGCTATGTTAGCTTATTATAATTCACACCTCTGACCACTATGGTAAGGTTCATATTACTCATTACAGGTACGTATTTCAATGCATACAGCCATGAGCGCAAATTAAATAATAAATCATTTATTGAAAACAGACAAATCCTATTTGTTCCTAATAAATCATTTATTATTGTACATACCTGTGACAGCTGTTTGAATTTACTACTCAGCGCCTGTAAGTATCCCTCGATATCCTGTTGTGTCCCGCAGTTGGTCTTCGAATATTGTAAAAAACGTAATCGCAGGCACTTGAATATACGCTGTATACCTACATATATTTACACATACATATATGCACACACACTTATACACTCACTTTCGATACATATTAATGTCACCCCCTGCCTCTTTGTATTGTCATGTCTGCAGCCTTGTACTCCTCTGTGTAGTCTCACCCTTTGCCCTGCCTCTTTGTGTTGTCATGTCTGCAGCCTTGTACTCCTCTGTGTAGTCTCACCCTCTGCCCGGCCTCTTTGTATTGTCGTGTCTGCAGCCTTGTACTCCTCTGTGTAGTCTCACCCTCTGCCCTGCCTCTTTGTGTTGTCATGTCTGCAGCCTTGTACTCCTCTGTGTAGTCTCACCCTCTGCCCTGCCTCTTTGTGTTGTCGTTTCTGCAGCCTTGTACTCCTCTGTGTAGTCTCACCCTCTGCCCGGCCTCTTTGTGTTGTCATGTCTGCAGCCTTGTACTCCTCTGTGTAGTCTCACCCTCTGCCCGGCCTCTTTGTATTGTCGTGTCTGCAGCCTTGTACTCCTCTGTGTAGTCTCACCCTCTGCCCTGCCTCTTTGTGTTGTCGTTTCTGCAGCCTTGTACTCCTCTGTGTAGTCTCACCCTCTGCCCAGCCTCTTTGTATTGTCGTGTCTGCAGCCTTGTACTCCTCTGTGTAGTCTCACCCTCTGCCCTGCCTCTTTGTGTTGTCGTTTCTGCAGCCTTGTACTCCTCTGTGTAGTCTCACCCTCTGCCCGGCCTCTTTGTATTGTCGTGTCTGCAGCCTTGTACTCCTCTGTGTAGTCTCACCCTCTGCCCTGCCTCTTTGTGTTGTCATGTCTGCAGCCTTGTACTCCTCTGTGTAGTCTCACCCTCTGCCCGGCCTCTTTGTGTTGTCATGTCTGCAGCCTTGTACTCCTCTGTGTAGTCTCACCCTCTGCCCGGCCTCTTTGTGTTGTCGTTTCTGCAGCCTTGTACTCCTCTGTGTAGTCTCACCCTCTGCCCTGTCTCTTTGTATTGTCGTTTCTGCAGCCTTGTACTCCTCTGTGCATTCTCATCCTCTGCCCTATTTGTGGAGGACACAGTAAGAAGCAAGGGAAGGGGGATAGAGGAGAGCATTCCTGTGTGCTCTCCATGTAACCACTTGTTTGCAGCCATCTTTTTGATATGGGGAAGCACTGTAATGTTTACTGCCATGATACTGCCCCTGCTGTTGGTTCAGGGACTACCCTGTCACGCTTCCCATCCTCTATTCCCCAACCTGCAAAACATACCAGATTTACTAGTATGTGCATAAGGAGGCAGGAAGGAGTTCAAAAATAGATGCCGCTCTGTCTATCTGGAAGTACCATGGGCATTGCTTACCTCAGTTCAGGTCCTCATACACATTAGACATATCTAGGCCGAACCAGCAGATTTTAGCAGAACCAGACAGCAATTTGATATGTGGAGGGCCTTACAACTTCCCCAACAGATAATGTACAGGGAGGTAAGAATCAGGTTTGTTGGATTCAAATGCCCGATCCTTATGTATTTGTGGAGATGAACTGCTGCCAGGGGAGTCTGGAGAGGACAGAGGAGTCTGGGAGGGACAGAGAAGTCTGGGAGGGACAGAGGAGTCTGAAGAACACAGAGGAGTCAGGAGGAGGACACAGAAGTCTGGAAAAACCAGAGGAATCTGGAGAAGACCGAGGAGTCTGGAGGAGAACAGAGGAGTCTGGAAAAGGACAGAGGAGTTTGGAGAAGGCCAGAGGGTTCAGGAGAGGACAGAAGGGTCTGAAGGAGACAGAAACATGTGGAGAAGACAGAAAAGTCAGAGAGGTACAGAAAGGGACAGAGGGATCAAAAAGAGGAGTGATGGGTCTGAAGGAGGACAGAGGAGTTTGGAGGGGAAAAATGTGTCTTGAAAAGACAGGGGGTCTATAGGAGACAGAGGGGTCTGGAGGAGGACAAAGGAATATGGATAAGATAAATGGGTCTAAAGGAACCAGATGCATCTGGAGAAGACAGAAGGGTCTGGAGAAAGACAGAGGAGTCAGGAGGGTGTGGAGGAGTCTAGTGAAGACAGAGGGTTCTGGAGGAGACAAAAGGGTCTGGAGAAAGACAGAGGAGTTTGGAGGGGTGGAGGAGTCTAGAGAAGACAGAAGGGTCTGGAGGAAACAGAAGGGTCTGGAGAAAGACAAAGGAGTCTTATGGAATACACAGATATCTAGAGGAGACAGAGGGGTTTGGAGGGGGCATAGGAGTCTGGAAGGAAAAGAGGAATCTAGAGGAAGATAGAGGGGTCTACAGAAGGACAGAAAAGTCTGGTGATGACAGAGAAGTCTGGAGATGACAAAGGGGTCTGGAGATGACAAAGGGGTCTTCAGAAGACATATGGGTCTGGAGAAGACAGAGGGGCCTGGAGAAGACTGAGGAGTCTGGAGAAGACGGAGGAGTCTGGAGAAGACAGAGAGGTCTCGAGGAGACAGAAGTCTGAAGAAGACTAGAGTCGGAAGAAACACAAAGGAATCTGGAAGGGAGAGAGGAGTCTAGGGCAGGATAGAGGGGCCTAGGGGAGGACAGAGACATCTAGAGATGACAGAGGGGTCTGGAGTCTGGAGATGACAAAGGTTTCTAAAGGAGGATAGAGGAGTCTGGAGGAAGGGACAGAGGGGTCTGAACGAGAGGGCAGAAGAATGTGAAGATGTCAGATAGGTCTGAAGATGACAGAGAGGTCTCGAGAAGTCAAAGGAGTTTGGAGGAGACAGAGGAGTCTGGAGGGGGCAGAAGAATCTGGAGATGAGTGGTTTGGACGGGACAGGGGAGTCTCGAAAGAACAGAGGGGCCTGGAGAAGAACAGAGGAACCTTAAGAAGAACAGAGGAGTCTGGAGGGGTTGGTGTGGTGGACCGGCTGCTGTGCCATCTGCATAATCAGATAATCAGATAATTTGAAAGAGCAGAATGTGGTCACATGTACAGCTCCTAGCCAATAGATGCAGGAGTCGTCCCCACATCACTGATGTGTCCTGTCAGAGCTGGAGTCACTTGTACATTCTTCAACTGTGAACAGAGGCACAACAACTCCCAGCATCCCCTGACTAAAGCTTACATCATCCTGGGAGCTGCAGTTCAGCACCTTAGTATATTGTTATAGTGAAAACAATTTCCCACAATGGCCCCTGTTTGGCCACTGTAGGGCAGTATTGTTGGCTATATTGTTTCTTACATAGTGGAAAAGCACAGAGGTGTGGTGTGTTATGAACAGAATACGGAATAGGTGAGGGAGGCCGGGTGTGGTTGGAGGGTGGCTGGAGCCGTTGTTTGTATTTTTAGGTGAACACCCTAGTGCAATAAGCTGCTACAAGTGCAATATAGCAGAAAGACAAAATATCTGCTAAAAATATAGTCTACGATGCACAAACATAAAGGGACAGAGACGAAAACTACGTAAACTCCAGCAACGTTCCAAGTATCTGCATCGTATTGTTCTGCTTTAGGGCGCGTTCACACAGAGTAATTCAAAAGGAATTTACTCGTGTATTTCCTCTTGAATTCTCCGCTCCAAATTAATGCCCATCTCCTCTGCCCATTGACTTTAATGTTATTTCCGCTGTCCTGTTCACACTGCGTAAATTCTACTAGCAGAATACCGACGCTGAATTCCGTTCCGCTTGAAGAAAGAGCATGTTCATTCTTCAAGCAGAATCTGCTAGCAGAAATCAATAGAAGTTAATGGTAAAAAATTATTCCGCCCGACATCGTTTTCGTGCGGAATTTGCACGGAATTTGCACGAAATTCACGTGGAAATGGCTGAAAAACACTTCACTTCTTTCTCCCCCATTTCCGCGCGCAATTCTGCACGCAATTCCGCACAAATTGCGTGCAAATTTTGCGCAAAAATAAAATTATTTTTTCCGCCCGTAAAATTTTTGGCGTCAATTACTCTTGATTTACTACGTGTGAACGCACCCTTCGGAGCTACAGCATTAGTGTCATTTGTAAAAACATTTAACATCTCGTCCAGACATGTCAACAGTTTAGATCGCACCAGGGGATAGAGGAGCCGAGGGGACAGAGGAGCCGAGGGGACAGAGGAGTCGAGGGGACAGAGGAGTCTGGAGAAGACAGAATAGTCTGGATGAGGGATAGAGGGCTCTGGGGCAAGATAAATGAGTCTGGAGGAAGAAAGAGGAGTCTGGAGATGGACAGAAATCTGAAGTGAGAAAGAGGGGTCTTAAGTAGGACAGAGGGTCTGAAGGTAACAAAGGGGTCTGGAGAAGGACAGAGGGACCTAAAGGAGACAGAGGAGTCTGGATAAAGACAGAGAAATCTGGAGGGGACAGAGGGTCTGGAGGAGTGCAAAGGGGTCTCGAGGAGTACAGAGGGTCTAGAGGAGGGTCAAAGGGGTCTGGAGGGGGATGAGGGGTCTGGAGAAGGACAGTGGGGTCTAGAGGAGGGGCAGATGGGTCTGGAGCAAGACAAAAGCGTTCAGAGGGAACAGAGGGGTCTGGAGAAGAACAAATGGAACAGAGCATTCTGGAGGATGACAGAGCCGTGTGGAGAAGGAGAGGGGTCTGAACGAGGAAAGAGGGGTCTGGATGAGAAAGAGGGGTCTGTAATAGGGGCAATGGGGTCAAGAGCAGGACAACAGTGTCTGGAGGAGGACAGAGGGATCTGGAGGAGGACAGAGGGCATTGGGGAGGAAGGAGGGGACAGTGAGGTCTGGAGAAGGGTACAGAGGGGTCTGGAGAACACAGGTGTCTAGAAGAGGATAGAGGACTCTGGAGGTGGTGACAGTGGGATCTGGAGAATGGGACATAGGGGTCTGCGGAAGGAAAGAGATGTTTGGAGAAGGACAAAGGAATCTGAAAGAGGACCGAGGAGAATAAAGGGGACAGAGGGGTCTGGAGGGGGCAGTGGGGTCTGAAGGCAGGGATAGAAGGGTTTGTAGGGGGATTCATCTATCCATGGAGGAGGACAGAGGGGTCTGGAGAAGGATAGAGGAGTTTGAAGGGGACAGAGGAGTCTGGAGAAGGGTACAGAGGAGTCTAAAGGAAGGGACAGAGGGGACTAGACACTAGGACTGGAGAGTTGTCTGGAGGAGGACAGAGGATTCTCAAAGAGGTGAAAGGAGTCTGGAGGACAGAAGGGTCTGGAGGAGGGACAATAAGGTCTGGAGGGGACAATAAGGTCCTTGAGAAGCTTTTCTCTCCCATCCCCATTGAGAACATAAACACTTGGTGAAGCCAATTCACGTGTTTAGACATAAATAGACTCCGCACCTGCCGAAATAAAACCAACTAGAATATCACTAATAACTACTATAATACGGGTGATGCCAGGACCCTAAAGTTATGTTATTAGAAGCTTTGGGGGGGGGGGGATTAACCCCTTAGATCTTCCCTAGTCAGAGATGGAATCTTGTTGTTATACAGTGTGATACATCTAGAATCGTTTACGATGAGACTCATATGACAAAATACCAAACACATTGTAAACAAATGGATCCATGGGGCCAGGTCCGACGGGGCCCAAATTCTATTTTATTGTACTTAGTTATTGGATAGTTAGAAAATAAAACAAAGAGATTTAACGTCCAATCAGAAAAATCGCCCAAAAATATTCCCCTTATGTGAAAGGAATTTAATAGATCTTATTTTTGCTGCATTTGGAGAAATAAACAAAAAACACAAAAGTGAAAAAAAAAAGACATTTAAAATTAATGGAGGAAAATTTAAATGACTGTAATTTATATTATTATATAAAAAATATAAATCTAACATATATTCCCAAAGAAAAACACAAAAATATTGCTATTTCTAATGAGAATTCTTCTAGGATAATTAAATAAATAATGATCTTAGAAAATTAGATAATTTATAGAAATAATTACTGTATAAAAAGTCACAAAAGTCTTAAAATGGTAAAGATAATCGGAATCCTGAAATGTAATAATAAATAATAATAATAAAATAATAACAATAAGAGTTATAAAAAACAAAAATAAGTAATAATAATAATAATAATAAAATAATAAGGATAACCAGAATCCTATAATATAACAATGAGGATAAAAATAATAATAATGATAACCAGAATTCTTTAATGTATCAATCAGAAAATTATAATTATCATCAAAATAATAATAATAATTAAATAAAATAATAAAATAATTATTATAACCAGAATCCTGTAATGTATCAATCAGTATAATAATAATAATAATAATAATAATAATAATAATAAAATAATCAATAAATTACATAAAACCATTGAAATCTCTAATTCGTAGAGCTTCAGCTGAGATACTTGTAGATACACACTACACATGGCCGGCTGAGATACTTGTGGATACACACTACACATGGCCGGCTGAGATACTTGTGGATACACACTACACATGGGGGCTGAGATACTTGGAGGATACACACTACAGATGGGGGTTGAGATACTTGTAGATACACACTACACATGGGGGCTGAGATACTTGTAGATACACACTACACATGGGGGCTGAGATACTTGTAGATACATACTACACAGGGGGCTGGGATACTTGTGGATACACACTACACATGGCCGGCTGAGATACTTGTGGATACACACTACACATAGGGGCTGAGATACTTGTGGATACATACTACACATGGGGGCTGAGATACTTGTGGATACACACTATACATGGGGCTGAGATACTTGTGGATACAGACTACACATGGGGCCTGAGATACTTGTGGATACACACTACACATGGGGGCTGAGATACTTGTGGATACACACTACACATGGGGGCTGAGATACTTGTGGATACACACTACACATGGGGGCTGAGATACTTGTAGATACACACTGTACATGGCTGGCTGAGATACTTGGAGGATACACACTACAGATGGGGATTGAGATACTTGGAGGATACACACTGTACATAGCCGGCTGAGATACTTGGAGGATGAGTGAAGGACACTTACCTGCTGTGCTGCCGCTGCTTCTCCTCTCTGCTCGGTATCAGGAATTGTTTCTAGTTTTATAACAGGAAATAAAAGGAATCTGTGTAATAAAATATTAACACACTGGGTCCGTCCTCACCGTCACGCTCAGGTCCTGCATGTGACATATCACTTTCCTTTACAGATTTAACAATTCGTCTTAAAACCTTAACCCTATCACTGCCACAACTCCCTGCTTACTCTGCACCAAGGGGGTGTATCCCATCACTGAACCTATGAGGTTTACTTATCACTGCATTTATAGTGTCAAACCTACCAGTGATCCAAAGGGGTCTACCATATTACTACACGTAAGGGGTCTACTATATCACTGCACATAAGGGGTCTACTATATCACTACATATAAGGGGTCTACTATATCACTACACATAAGGGGTCTACTAAATCACTACACATAAGGGGTCTACTATATCACTACACATAAGGGGTCTACTATATCACTACAAATAAGGGGTCTACTATGTTACTGCACATAAGGGGTCTACTATATCACTACACATAAGGGGTCTACTATATCACTACACATAAGGAGTCTACTATATCACTGCACATAAGGGGTCTACTATATCACTACACATAAGGGGTCTACTATATCACTACACATAAGGGGTCTACTATATCACTGCACATAAGGGGTCTACTATATCACTACACATAAGGGTCTACTATATCACTGCACAAAAAGAGTCTACTATATCACTACACATAAGGGGTCTACTATATCACTACACATAAGTGGTCTACTATATCACTACACATAAGTGGTCTACTATATTACTACACATAAGGGGTCTACTATATCACTGCACATAAGGGGTCTACTATATCACTGCACATAAGAGGTCTACTATATCACTACACATAAGGAGTCTACTATATCACTAAACATAAGGGGTCTACTATACCACTGCACATAAGAGGTCTACTATATCACTACACTTAAGTGGTCTACTATATTACTACACATAAGGGGTCTACTATATCACTGCACATAAGGGGTCTACTATATCACTACACATATGGGGTCTACTATATCACTGCACATAAGGGGTCTACTATATCACTACACATAAGGGGTCTACTATATCACTGCACATAAGGAGTCTACTATATCACTGCACATAAGGGGTCTACTATATCACTACACATAAGGGTCTACTATATCACTGCACATAAGGGGTCTACTATATCACTACACATAAGGGTCTACTATATCACTGCACATAAGGAGTCTACTATATCACTACACATAAGGGGTCTACTATATCACTGCACATAAGGGGTCTACTATATCACTACACATAAGGGGTCTACTATATCACTGCACATAAGGGGTCTACTATATCACTACACATAAGGGGTCTACTATATCACTGCACATAAGGGGTCTACTATATCATTGCACATAAAGGGTCTACTATATCACTACACATAAGTGGTCTACTATATCACTGCACATAAGGGGTCTACTATATCACTACACATAAGTGGTCTACTATATTACTACACATAAGGGGTCTACTATATCACTGCACATAAGGGGTCTACTATATCACTACACATAAGGGGTTTACTATATCACTACACATAAGGGGGTCTACTATATCACTACACATAAGGGGTCTACTATATCACTACACATAAGGGGGTCTACTATATCACTACACATAAGGGTCTACTATATCACTGCACATAAGGGGTCTACTATATCACTACACATAGGGGTCTACTATATCACTGCACATAAGGAGTCTACTATATCACTACACATAAGGGGTCTACTATATCACTACACATAAGTGGTCTACTATATCACTGCACATAAGGGGTCTACTATATCACTACACATAAGTGGTTTACTATATTACTACACATAAGGGGTCTACTATATCACTGCACATAAGGGGTCTACTATATCACTACACATAAGGGGTCTACTATATCACTGCATATAAGGGGTCTACTATATCACTACACATAAGGGTCTACTATATCACTGCACATAAGGAGTCTACTATATCACTACACATAAGGGGTCTACTATATCACTATATATAAGGGGTCTACTATATCACTACACATAAGGGGTCTACTATATCACTACACATAAGGAGTCTACTATATCACTACACATAAGGGGTCTGCTATATGACTACACATAAGGGGGTCTACTATATCACTACACATAAGGGTCTACTATATCACTGCACATAAGGGGTCTACTATATCACTACACATAAGGGTCTACTATATCACTGCACATAAGGAGTCTACTATATCACCTCACATAAGGGGTCTACTATATCACTACACATAAGGGGTCTACTATATCACTACACATAAGGGGTCTACTATATCACTGCACATAAGGGGTCTACTATATCACTACACATAAGGGGTCTACTATATCACTGCACATAAGGGGTCTACTATATCACTGCACATAAGGGGTCTACTATATCACTACACATAAGTGGTCTACTATATCACTGCACATAAGGGGTCTACTATATCACTACACATAAGTGGTCTACTATATTACTACACATAAGGGGTCTACTATATCACTGCACATAAGGGGTCTACTATATCACTACACATAAGGGGTCTACTATATCACTGCACATAAGGGGTCTACTATATCACTACACATAAGGGTCTACTATATCACTGCACATAAGGAGTCTACTATATCACTACACATAAGTGGTCTACTATATCACTACACATAAGGAGTCTACTATATCACTACACATAAGGGGTCTACTATATCACTACACATAAGGGGGTCTACTATATCACTACACATAAGGGTCTACTATATCACTGCACATAAGGGGTCTATTATATCACTACACATAAGGGGTCTACTATATCACTACACATAAGGGGTCAACTATATCACTACACATACGGGGTCTACTATATCACTGCACATAAGGGTCTACTACATCACTACACATAAGGGGTCTACTATATCACTGCACATAAGGGGTCTACTATATCACTACACATAAGTGGTCTACTATATTACTACACATAAGGGGTCTACTATATCACTGCACATAAGGGGTCTACTATATCACTACACATAAGGGGTCTACTATATCACTGCACATAAGGGGTCTACTATATCACTACACATAAGGGTCTACTATATCACTGCACATAAGGAGTCTACTATATCACTACACATAAGTGGTCTACTATATCACTACACATAAGGAGTCTACTATATCACTACACATAAGGGGTCTACTATATCACTACACATAAGGGGGTCTACTATATCACTACACATAAGGGTCTACTATATCACTGCACATAAGGGGTCTACTATATCACTACACATAAGGGGTCTACTATATCACTACACATAAGGGGTCAACTATATCACTACACATACGGGGTCTACTATATCACTGCACATAAGGGGTCTACTACATCACTACACATAAGGGGTCTACTATATCACTGCACATAAGGGGTCTACTATATCACTACACATAAGGGGTCTACTATATCACTACACATAAGGGGTCTACTATATCACTGCACATAAGGGGTCTACTATATCACTACACATAAGGGTCTACTATATCACTACACATAAGGGGTCTACTATATCACTACACATAAGGGGTCTACTATGTCACTACACATGAGGGTCTACTATATCACTACACATAAGGGGTCTACTATATCATTACACATAAGGGGTCTAATAAATCACTACACATAAGGGTCCTACTATATCACTACACATAAGGGGTCTACTATATCACTGCACATAAGGGGTCTACTATATCACTACACATAAGGGGTCTACTATTTCACTGCACATAAGGGGTCTACTATATCACTACACATAAGGGGTCTACTATATCACTAAACATAAGGGGTCTACTATATCACTACACATAAGGGGTCTACTATATCACTACACATAAGGGGTCTACTATATCACTACACATAAGGGTTCTACTATATCACTACACATAAGGGGTCTACTATATCACTGCACATAAGGGGTCTACTATATCACTACACATAAGGGGTCTACTATATCACTACACATAAGGGGTCTACTATATCACTACACATAAGGGTCTACTATATCACTACACATAAGGGGTCTACTATATTACTACACATATGGGGTCTACTATATCACTACACATAAGGGGTCTACTATATCACTACACATAAGGGGTCTACTATATCACTACACATAAGGGGTCTACTATATCACTACACATAAGGGGTCTACTATATTACTACACATATGGGGTCTACTATATCAGTACACATAAGGAGTCTACTATATCACTGCACATAAGGGGTCTACTATATCACTACACATAAGGGGTCTACTATATCACTACACATAAGGGGTCTACTATATCACTACACATAAGGGGTCTACTATATCACTACACATAAGGAATCTACTATATCACTACACATAAGGGGTCTACTATATCACTACACATAAGGGGTCTACTATATCACTACACATAAGGAATCTACTATATCACTACACATAAGGGGTCTACTATATCACTACACATAAGGGGTCTACTATATCACTACACATATGGGGTCTACTATATCACTGCACATAAGGGATCTACAATATCACTACACATAAGGAGTCTACTATATCACTGCACATAAGGAGTCTACAATATCACTACACATAAGGAGTCTACTATATCACTACACATAAGGAATCTACTATATCACTACACATAAGGGGTCTACTATATCACTACACATAAGGGGTCTACTATATCACTACACATAAGGGGTCTACTATATCACTGCACATAAGGGATCTACAATATCACTACACATAAGGAGTCTACTATATCACTGCACATAAGGGGTCTACTATATCACTACACATATGGGGTCTACTATATCACTACACATAAGAGGTCTACTATATCACTACACATAAGGAGTCTACAATATCACTACACATAAGGAGTCTACTATATCACTACACATAAGGAATCTACTATATCACTACACATAAGGGGTCTACTATATCACTACACATAAGGGGTCTACTATATCACTACACATAAGGGGTCTACTATATCACTGCACATAAGGGATCTACAATATCACTACACATAAGGAGTCTACTATATCACTGCACATAAGGGGTCTACTATATCACTACACATATGGGGTCTACTATATCACTACACATAAGAGGTCTACTATATCACTACACATAAGGAGTCTACTATATCACTACACATATGGGGTCTACTATATCACTACACATAAGAGGTCTACTATATCCCTACACATAAGGGGTCTACTATATCACTACACATAAGGGGTCTACTATATCACTACACATAAGGGGTCTACTATATCACTACACATAAGAGGTCTACTATATCACTACACATAAGGGGTCTACTATATCACTACACATATGGGGTCTACCATATCACTACACATAAGGGGTCTACTATATCACTACACATAAGGGGTCTAACAAGCAGCAAAAGAGAAAAAACGGAGTCACTTATAAAGCTATGGGATTGTCTTGTGCGCCCTCGTATTCTTGTCTTTTCCTGGGTCTCTGGGTGAGGGACCTGTTCCTGTCAGATCGTGGGGATGTCGCAATTGTCTGCATCCTTTTTTGGGTGCGGTACATCGACGACATCCTCCTGATCTGGCAGGGAGACACTACACAACTTTCACAGTTTATTTCCAGCCTCAATAACAACAGTTGTAACATCAAACTCACTTATTCATGTGATGCTTATCAAGTGGAATGTCTTGATGTTTTCCTACAGCGTGATCCAATAGGATCCATTCAGATGTATTTCACAAGAAGACTTCATCTAACTCCTATCTACGTGCTACATCCTCTCATCCGACACATACTGTGAGAGCCATATCATACGGCCAATATGTACGCGCTCGGCGTATCTGTTCTTCGGAACAAGCCTTAAAGACACAAGCCGACGATCTGAGAGGTAGGTTTCTACAAAGGGGGAACAGTCATAGTTTGCTGATAATAGGGCAAAACAACAGTCCCGGGTCCAACTACTACGCCCAACACCTAAAACCCGTGGTGATGACACAGTACGGCTCATCACGAATTACCACTCTCATTGGGACAAAATGAAATCCTACACGACTAAATATTGGTCAATCTTGACCACGGACCCGGTCCTCAGACAATATATTCCATCCAAAGCCCAAATTACAGCTCGACGGGCGAAAAATTTAGGAGATCTCCTAGTCAGGAGTGAATACCTACCTGAACCATCCAAAAAATATTTTTGGCTCACGACGGCCCAGATGGGGATCATCAGCATGTGGACAGTGCGTTGCTTGTCCCAACATGAGGCGGTCTACTACTTTCACCAATTCCCAGACCACGATGACATACAGAATCAAACATCAGATTACATGTACTAGTGCTGGGCGGTATATACCGGTATGAACCGGATACCGTTTCTTTCTTTCTCCCATGGTATGGATTTTTGCCCATACCGCTATACCAGTCGGGCCCCTCCCCCCACCCTCCGAGTCAATAATAAAAATTAAACTTACCCGTAATTGGGGTGGTCCGGGCCATCCATCCTTCCTGTAGTGTCCGGTGGCATTCCGGGTGGAGGGTGAACCGGTCTGGGCTGTCCTTCCGGGGGTCATCTTCTCCACTCCTATTGGATGACGGGACGGCGTGCGCGACGACGTGATGACGACGAAGGAGAGCGCTGACCATGCAGGGGATCCCAGCACGGAGCAGTCACCGAGGAGGCAGGTAAGGTCCTGTAAGCTGTTCGGGACACCGTGATTTCACCGCTGCCCGACTGAGCAGCCGGGTTAGTGTCACTTTCGCTTCAGACGCGGCGGTCAGCTTTGATCGCCGCATCTGAAGGGTTAATACAGGGCATCACCGCGATCGGTGATGTCCTGTATTAGCCACAGGTCCCGGCCGTTGATGGCCGCAGGGGCCGACCCGATAGGTGTGTGTGTATTTGCCGTATAAGACGCACTGACTTTTCTCCCTCAGTTTTGGGGAAGAAAAAGTGCGTCTTATATGGCGAAAAATACGGTATATGGGAGATTATTCATGGCTTTCTACATACTCAAGACTTCGGGCCTTGGATTCATAGATGTTATTTCACGGTGCCAATATTTATTTCTTTATTATGTCCGGATGGGGTTTGGTGCACTACAAAACAATTTTGTTTTATTTAAAGGGGACCTCTCATCAAATAAACTTTTGATATATTTTAGATGAATGAATGTTGAATAACTTTCCAATAGCATGTTAATGAAAAATATGCTTCTTTCTATTGTATTTTCCCCGATCAGTCCTGTCAGCAAGCATTTCTGACTCATGCTGGAGTCCTAAACACTCAGAGCTGCCAGCCTGCTTTGTTCACAGCCAAACAGGCTGTGAACAAAGCAGGCTGGCAGCTCTGAGTGTTCTCCTTTGTGAACAAAGCAGACTGGCAGCTCGTAGTGTTTAGGACTCCAGCATGAGTCTGAAATGCTTGCTGCCAGGACTGGTAGGGAGACCCCTAGTGGTCATTTCTTCAAAGTGGAAAATTAAATAGAAAGAAGCATATTTTTTAATAACATGCAATTGTAAAGTTATTCTGCATACATTAATCTATAATATATTAAAAGTTTTTTTTTTGATGAGAGGTACCCTTTAAGGGGATGTAAAGGGGTTCTTTTTTAATATTAAATATGTACATGAATTCACATTAGTTGATACTATTGTTCTTTCACCTATTCATAATATATTGGCTGGATATAGTATACGGGTCTATATACTTGCGTTTGGTGAGGTGGCATGGGGACCATGTGTTACTATATACACTTTTCACTTACCTGCACCAAATGTAGTTTCCGTCCACTTCTTCGCCTCCCCTCTTCACACTTATTTTCTCGTGTGCATTTTTAATTTGTCACTTGTTTTTTCACATAACTCCCCTCCTTTTCCTTCTCTTTTGTCAATCATCATCACGTTCTCAATAATCACTTCTTCCCTTACACAATATTCATTTTATCACTATATTTCCTTAAAGGGGTATTCCAGACAAAAACTTTTATATATATATATATATATATATATATATATATATATATATAAATAAGATTAATGCTTATGAAGAAATATAAAATCTCATCCCTTCCCCAATATCGCGCCACACCCCTACCCCTTAATTCCCTGGTTGAACTTGATGGACATATGTCTTTTTTCGACCGTACTAACTATGTAACTATGTAACTATGTAACTGGCTCCGGAAAGTTAAACAGATATGTAAATTACTTCTATTAAAAAATCTTAATCCTTCCAATAGTTATTAGCTTCTGAAGTTTTCTGTCTAACTGCTCAATGATGATGTCACGTCCTGGGACGTGAGTCATCAGAAAGCAGTTAGACAGAAAATAACAACTCAACTTCAGAAGCTAATAAGTATTGGAAGGATTAAGATTTTTTAATAGAAGTCATTTACAAATTTGTTTAACATTCCGGAGCCAGTTGATATATATAAAAAAAAAGTTTTTGCCTGGAATACCCCTTTAATTATACTATTTTATTTATTATTATTTCTCATTTTTTATTTTTCCATCACTTCGCTTCTTACATTACTTTACTTATTCGTCTTGCCATCTTTTTTCACTGGCCCATATTCCTGATTACCCATAGATATCCCCACTCCATGCATAATCCCCCTTGACCCCAGGAGATCTCCTTTATTACCCTATATTATTTACATAGGTCACCCTATCCACTCTTCCCATACACACACACACATCATATCCCATTCATTCTATGCACTTATATTCTATTTCAATTGAAATCTTAATTTATTTAGTGACAATATTTATTGTGATCTTGTATATTCTGTTCTGTTATTATAAAGTTGTATTGATATGGTTGATCTGATGATCACAGACACTGCCCCTGTCGCTGGGGCGCCGCCGGAGTTCCGGGTTCATGGCACGGTCATGTGATTTCTACCATCGCCGGGTCATGTGACGCGGCTCCTTCCGGGCGGCGGCGGGGCCAGCGTACGCGTGCACCGTAACAGCCACAGGTGAGGATTATATTATTATTTTCTTATAATTCAATCTGATTGGTTTTCCTGGATATAAATAAACAGTCGGACTGGGATAGAGCCACTCCCAGATGAAGGTTGCGAACCGAAACGAACGTTGGAGTGATGCTGTCTCGGTCTCTGCCATTTGCTGCTGTACCTTGGTTTACTTTATTATTGATCTGTGTCCCTACAATGTTATGTTTCTTTACATGCACACTCTTTGCTCTCACTGTGAGATTTTGTACTTTTTACACGCTGCAAACCATTTGGATTGTGTAATTTAATGTACAAGTTTATTTGTATCATTGATGACTTCATTGTGGGGGACCCAGTAAATAATATACTATATACACCCCACCTTCTATTGCAGAGCCGGTGATACCACCTTTTTAGCCATATTTCTCTTTGAAAAACAACTAATTTTTAACCTTTATGTATTTACATTCTATGGAATTAATAAAATGATATATGCTTTATAAGTGACTCCGTTTTTTCTCTTTTGGTGCTTGTTTTTATGTTTGGAGATCATATACTTGTAGCCATTACCAGCACCTGCGTTAATTGATAGTGCTCAGTCACTAATGTACTAAATATATATATAATTGTTCCCAGGTCATATTTGTCTGTTTGTGTATAATTGTCATAAGGGGGTCTACTATATCACTACACATAAGGGTCTACTATACCACTACACATAAGGGGTCTACTATATCACTACACATAAGGGGTCTACTATATCACTACACATAAGGGGTCTACTATACCACTACACATAAGGGGTCTACTATATCACTACACATGAGGGGTCTACTATATCACTACACATAAGGGGTCTACTATATCACTACACATAAGGGGTCTACTATATCACTGCACATAAGGGTCTACTATATCACTACACATAAGGGGTCTACTATATCACTACACATAAGGGGTCTACTATATCACTACACATAAGGGGTCTACTATATCACTACACATAAGGGGTCTACTATATCACTACACATAAGGGGTCTACTATATCACTACACATAAGGGGTCTACTATATCACTACACATAAGGGTCTACTATATCACTACACATAAGGGGTCTACTATATCACTGCACATAAGGGGTCTACTATATCACTACACATAAGTGGTCTACTATATCACTGCACATAAGGGGTCTACTATATCACTACACATAAGGGGTCTACTATATCACTACACATAAGGGGTCTACTATATCACTTCACATAAGGGGTCTACTATATCACTACACATAAGGGGTCTACTATATCACTACACATAAGGGGTCTACTATATCACTACACATAAGGAGTCTACTATACCACTACACATAAGGGGTCTACTATATCACTACACATAAGGGGTCTACAATATCACTATACATAAGGGGTCTACTATATCACTGCACATAAGGGGTCTACTATATCACTACACATAAGGGGTCTACTATATCACTACACATAAGGGGTCTACTATATCACTACACATAAGGGGTCTACTATATCACTGCACATAAGGGGTCTACTATACCACTACACATAAGGGGTCTACTATATCACTACACATAAGGGGTCTACTATACCACTACACATAAGGGGTCTACTATATCACTACACATAAGGGGTCTACTATATCACTACACATAAGGGGTCTACTATATCACTTCACATAAGGGGTCTACTATATCACTACACATAAGGGGTCTACTATATCACTACACATAAGGGGTCTACTATATGACTACACATAAGGGGTCTACTATATCACTGCACATAAGGGATCTACTATATCACTACACATAAGGAGTCTACTATATCACTACACATAAGTGGTCTACTATATCACTATACATAAGGGGTCTACTATATCACTACACATAAGGGGTCTACTATATCACTTCACATAAGGGGTCTACTATATCACTACACATAAGGGGTCTACTATATCACTACACATAAGGGGTCTACTATATGACTACACATAAGGGGTCTACTATATCACTGCACATAAGGGATCTACTATATCACTACACATAAGGTGTCTACTATATCACTACACATAAGGGTCTACGATATCACTGCACATAAGGGGTCTACTATATCACTACACATAAGGAGTCTACTATATCACTACACATAATGAGTCTACTATATCACTACACATAAGGAGTCTACTATATCACTGCACATAAGGAGTCTACAATGTCACTGCACATAAGGGTCTACTATATCACTACACATAAGGGATCTACTATATCACTGCACATAAGGGGTCTACTATATCACTACACATAAGGGGTCTACTATATCACTGCACATAAGGGGTCTACTATATCACTACACATAAGGGGTCTACTATATCACTACACATAAGGGGTCTACTATATCACTGCACATAAGGGATCTACTATATCACTACACATAAGGTGTCTACTATATCACTACACATAAGGGTCTACTATATCACTGCACATAAGGGGTCTACTATATCACTACACATAAGGGTCTACGATATCACTGCACATAAGGGGTCTACTATATCACTACACATAAGGAGTCTACTATATCACTACACATAATGAGTCTACTATATCACTACACATAAGGAGTCTACTATATCACTGCACATAAGGAGTCTACAATGTCACTGCACATAAGGGTCTACTATATCACTACACATAAGGGATCTACTATATCACTGCACATAAGGGGTCTACTATATCACTACACATAAGGGGTCTACTATATCACTGCACATAAGGGGTCTACTATATCACTACACATAAGGGGTCTACTATATCACTACACATAAGGGGTCTACTATATCACTGCACATAAGGGATCTACTATATCACTACACATAAGGTGTCTACTATATCACTACACATAAGGGTCTACTATATCACTGCACATAAGGGGTCTACTATATCACTACACATAAGTGGTCTACTATATCACTGGACATAAGGGGTCTACTATATCACTACACATAAGGGGTCTACTATATCACTACACATAAGGGGTCTACTATATCACTACACATAAGGGGTCTACTATATCACTACACATAAGGGGTCTACTATATCACTACACATAAGGGGTCTACTATATCACTACACATAAGGGGTCTACTATATCACTACACATAAGGGGTCTACTATATCAATACACATAAGGGGTCTACTATATCACTACACATAAGGGGTCTACTATATCACTACACATAAGGGGTCTACTATATCACTACACATAAGGGGTCTACTATATCACTACACATAAGGGGTCTACTATATCACTACACATAAGGGGTCTATTATATCACTACACATAAGGGTCTACTATATCACTACACATAAGGGGTCTACTATATCAATACACATAAGGGGTCTACTATATCACTACACATAAGGGTCTACTATATCAATACACATAAGGGGTCTACTATATCACTACACATAAGGGGTCTACTATATTACTACACATAAGGGGTCTACTATATCACTGCACATAAGGGGTCTACTATATCACTATACATAAGGGGTCTACTATATCACTACACATAAGGGGTCTACTATATCACTACACATAAGGAGTCTACTATATCACTACACATAAGGGGTCTACTATATCACTGCACATAAGGGTCTACTATATCACTACACATAAGGGTCTACTATATCACTACACATAAGGGGTCTACTATATCACTGCACATAAGTGGTCTACTATGTCACTGCACATAAGGGGTCTACTATATCACTACACATAAGGAGTCTACTATATCACTACACAATAAGGGGTCTACTATATCCCTACACAAAAGGGGTTTACTATATCACTACACATAAGGAGTCTACTATATCACTACACATAAGGGGTCTACTATATCACTGGACATAAGGGGTCTACTATATCACTGGACATAAGGGGTCTACTATATCACTGCACATAAGGGTCTACTATATTACTACACATAAGAGTCTACTATATCACTACACATAAGGGGTCTACTATATCACTACACATAAGGGGTCTACTATATCACTGCACATAAGGGTCTACTATATCACTACACATAAGGGGTCTACTATATCACTACACATAAGGGGTCTACTATATCACTGCACATAAGGGGTCTACTATATCACTACACATAAGGGGTCTACTATATCACTACACATAAGGGGTCTACTATATCACTACACATAAGGGGTCTACTATATCACTACACATAAGGGCTCTACTATATCACTACACATAAGGGGTCTACTATATTACTACACATAAGGGGTCTACTATATAACTGCACATAAGGGGTCTACTATATCACTATACATAAGGGTCTACTATATCACTACACATAAGGGTCTACTATATCACTACACATAAGGGTCTACTATATCACTACACATAAAGAGTCTACTATATCACTACACATAAGGGGTCTACTATATCACTACATATAAGGGGTCTACTATATCACTACACATAAGGGGTCTACTATATCACTACACATAAGGGGGTCTACTATATCACTACACATAAGGAGTCTACTATATCACTACACATATGGGGTCTACTATATCACTACACATAAGGGGGTCTACTATATCACTACACATAAGGAGTCTACTATATCACTACACATATGGGGTCTACTATATCACTGCACATAAGGGGTCTACTATATCACTACACATAAGGGGTCTACTATATTACTACACATAAGGAGTCTACTATATTACTACACATAAGGGGTCTACTATATCACTACACATAAGGGGTCTACTATATCACTACACATAAGGAGTCTACTATATCACTACACATAAGGAGTCTACTATATCACTACACATAAGGGTCTACTATATCACTGCACATAAGGAGTCTACTATATCACTACACATAAGTGGTCTACTATATCACTGCACATAAGGGGTCTACTATATCACTACACATAAGGAGTCTACTATATCACTACACATAAGGGGTCTACTATACCACTACACATAAGGGGTCTACTATATCACTACACATAAGGGGTCTACTATATCACTGCACATAAGTGGTCTACTATATCACTGCACATAAGGGGTCTACTATATCACTACACATAAGGAGTCTACTATATCACTACACATAAGGGGTCTACTATATCCCTACACAAAAGGGGTCTACTATATCACTACACATAAGGAGTCTACTATATCACTTCACATAAGGGGTCTACTATATCACTACACATAAGGGGTCTACTATATCACTGGACATAAGGGGTCTACTATATCACTACACATAAGGGGTCTACTATATCACTACACATAAGGGGTCTACTATATCACTACACATAAGGGGTCTACTATATCACTACATATAAGGGTCTACTATATCATTAGACATAAGTGGTCTACTATATCACTACATATAAGGGTCTACTATATCACTACACATAAGTGGTCTACTATATCACTACACATAAGTGGTCTACTATATCACTACACATAAGGGGTCTACTATATCACTACACATAAGGGGTCTACTATATCACTACACATAAGGGGTCTACTATATCACTACACATAAGGGTCTACTATATCACTACACATTAGAGTCTACTATATCACTACACATAAGGGGTCTACTATATCACTGCACACAAGGGGTCTACTATATCACTACACATAAGGGGTCTACTATATCACTACACATAAGGGTCTACTATATCACTACACATATGGGGTCTACTATATCACTACACATAAGGGGTCTACTATATCACTACACATAAGGGGTCTACTATATCACTACACATAAGGGGTCTACTATATCACTACACATAAGGGGTCTACTATATCACTACATATAAGGGGTCTACTATATCACTACATATAAGGGGTCTACTATCTCACTACACATATGGGGTCTACTATATCACTACACATAAGGGGTCTACTATATCACTACACATAAGGGTCCTACTATATCACTACACATAAGGGTCTACTATATTACTACACATAAGGAGTCTACTAAATCACTACACATAAGGGTCTACTATATCACTACACATAAGAGTCTACTATATCACTACACATAAGGGTCTACTATATCACTACACATAAGGGGTCTACTATATCACTACACATAAGGGGTCTACTATATCGCTACACATAAGGGGTCTACTATATCACTACACATAAGGGTCTACTATATCACTACACATAAGGGTCTACTATATCACTGCACATAAGGGGTCTACTATATCACTACACATAAGGGTCTACTATATTACTACACATAAGTGGTCTACTATATCACTACACATAAGGGTCTACTATATCACTGCACATAAGGGGTCTACTATATCACTACACATAAGGGTCTACTATATCACTACACATAAGGGTCTACTATATCACTGCACATAAGGGGTCTACTATATCACTACACATAAGGGGTCTACTATATCACTGCATATAAGGGTCTACTATATCACTGCATATAAGGGTCTACTATATGACTACACATAAGGGGTCTACTATATCACTACACATAAGGGGTCTACTATATCACTACACATAAGGGGTCTACTATATCACTACACATAAGGGGTCTAGTATATCACTACACATAAGGGGTCTACTATATCACTACACATAAGGGGTCTACTATATCACTGCATATAAGGGTCTACTATATCACTGCATATAAGGGTCTACTATATGACTACACATAAGGGGTCTACTATATCACTACACATAAGGGGTCTACTATATCACTACACATAAGGGGTCTACTATATCACTACACATAAGGGGTCTACTATATCACTGCACATAAGGGGTCTACAATATCACTACACATAAGGGTCTACAATATCACTGGACATAAGGGGTCTACAATATCACTGCACATAAGGGGTCTACTATATCACTACACATAAGGAGTCTACTATATCACTACACATAAGGGGTCTACTATATCACTGCACATAAGGGTCTACTATATCACTACACATAAGGGGTCTACTATATCACTATACATAAGGGGTCTACTATATCACTACACATAAGGGTCTACTATATCACTACACATAAGGGGTCTACTTTATCACTATACATAAGGGGTCTACTATATTACTACACATAAGGGGTCTACTATATCACTACACATAAGGGATCTACTATATCACTACACATAAGGGTCTCCTATATCACTGCACATAAGTGGTCTACTATATCACTACACATAAGGGGTCTACTATATCACTACACATAAGTGATCTACTATATCACTACACATAAGGGTCTACTATATCACTACACATAAGGGGTCTACTATATCACTACACATAAGGGGGTCTACTATATCACTACACATAAGGGGGTCTACTATATCACTACACATAAGGGTCTACTATATCACTACACATAAGGGTCTACTATATCACTACACATAAGGGTCTACTATATCACTACACATAAGGGTCTACTATATCACTGCACATAAGTGGTCTACTATATCACTACATATAAGGAGTCTACTATATCACTACACATAAGGAGTCTACTATATCACTACACATAAGGGGGTCTACTATATCACTACACATAAGGGGTCTACTATATCACTACACATAAGGGGTCTACTATATCACTACACATAAGGGGTCTACTATATCACTACACATAAGGGGTCTACTATATCACTGCACATAAGTGGTCTACTATATCACTACACATAAGGGGTCTACTATATCACTACACATAAGTGGTCTACTATAACACTACACAGAAGGGGTCTACTATATCACTACACATAAGGGGTCTACTATATCACTACACATAAGTGTCTACTATATCACTACACATAAGGGGTCTACTATATCACTACACATAAGGGGTCTACTATATCACTACATATAAGGAGTCTACTATATCACTACACATAAGTGGTCTACTATATCACTACACATAAGGGGTCTACTATATCACTGCACATAAGGAGTCTACTATATCACTACACATAAGGGGTCTACTATATCACTACACATAAGGGGTCTACTATATCACTGCACATAAGGGGTCTACTATATCACTACACATAAGTGGTCTACTATATCACTACACATAAGGGGTCTACTATATCACTACACATAAGTGGTCTACTATATCACTACACATAAGGGGTCTACTATATCACTACACATAAGGGGTCTACTATATCACTACACATAAGGGTCTACTATATCACTACATATAAGGAGTCTACTATATCACTGCATATAAGGGGTCTACTATATCACTATACATAAGTGGTCTACTATATCACTACATATAAGGAGTCTACTATATCACTGCACATAAGGGGTCTACTATATCACTACACATAAGGGGTCTACTATATCACTACATATAAGGGGTCTACTATATCACTACACATAAGGGGTCTACTATATCACTACACATAAGGGGTCTACTATATCACTACACATAAGTGTCTACTATATCACTACACATAAGTGGTCTACTATATCACTACACATAAGGGGGTCTACTATATCACTACACATAAGGGGGTCTACTATATCACTACACATAAGGGTCTACTATATCACTACACATAAGGGTCTACTATATCACTACACATAAGGGGTCTACTATATCACTGCACATAAGGGGTCTACTATATCACTACACATAAGGGATCTACTATATCACTGCACATAAGGGGTCTACTATATCACTACACATAAGGGGTCTACTATATCACTGCACATAAGGGATCTACTATATCACTACACATAAGGGGTCTACTATATCACTGCACATAAGGGGTCTACTATATCACTACACATAAGGGGTCTACTATATCACTACACATAAGGGGTCTACTATATCACTACACATAAGGGGTCTACCATATCACCGGCAGTGATCTTCCTCTTGGTTCCTTATATAAGATCCATAGATGTTTTTTTGTGGCCGCACCTATAGGATCTGCATGTCGGGTACCCACTTTGTCCCTGGGTCTGGGTAAAAGAGGGGTGGGAGTCGGGCTCATCACACAGAGAACTATACATATCATCGGTGGTCAGTGTCCACTCTTTACATCCTATCTGTAGTCTTATCTCCATATCTGTTCATGGCAACTGACACCATCATACTGCCCCCTACAGGAGAACATGCACGGTGGAGGTGGAGTCTGTACTGATGGCCATATAGTGCACGTGGATGGAGCGGACACAGCTGGGGGCGCCCCTCACAACCCTCTATCATCATACTCCATTATGTAAGATAAAAGAATTATGACACAGTGGAGCACAGATGTACTACAAATGCTGGTATGGGAGAGGTATTAGCAGTAGAGGTAAGTGCTCATGGGTGTATAGGGAGAGGTAATAGCAGTAGAGAGAAGTGCTCATGGGTGTATAGGGAGAGGTATTAGCAGTAGAGGGAAGTGCTCATGGGTGTATAGGGAGAGATATAAGCAGTAGAGGGAAGTGCTCATGGGTGTATAGGGAGAGGTATAAGCAGTAGAGAGAAGTGCTCATGGGTGTATAGGGAGAGGTATAAGCAGTAGAGAGAAGTGCTCATGGATGTATAGGGAGAGGTATAAGCAGTAGAGGGAAGTGCTCATGGGTGTATAGGGAGAGGTATAAGCAGTAGAGGGAAGTGCTCATGGGTGTATATGGAGAGGTATAAGCAGTAGCGGAATTTGCTCATGGGTGTATAGGGAGAAGTATGAGCAGTAGGGGAATTTGCTCAAGGGTGTATAGGGAGAGGTATTAGCAGTAGAGGGAAGTGCTCATGGGTGTATAGGGAGAGGTATTAGCAGTAGAGGAAGGTGCTCATGAGTGTATAGGGAGAGGTATTAGCAGTAGAGGGACATGCTCATTGTCAGGATTCGGCTGGCTGGAGGTGGATCCTCTGTGCCAGAGAGGGATTGGCGTGGACCGTGTTGGTGGACCGGTTCTAAGTTGCTACTGGTATTCACCAGAGCCCTCCGCAAAGCGGGATGGTCTTGCTGCGGCGGTAGCAACCAGGTCGTATCCACCAGCAACGGCTCAACCTCTCTGACTGCTGAGATAAGCGCGGTACAAGGGACAAGGCAAGAGCAAGGTCGGATGTAGCAGAAGGTCAGGGCAGGCAGCAAGGGTCGTAGTCAGAGGCAACAGCAGGAGGTCTGGGTACACAGGCTAGGAACATACACAAAACGCTTTCACTGGCACAATGGCAACAAGATCCGGTGATGACAGGAAGGGGAAGTGGGTTTTTATAAGGAGGGAGCAGGTGCAGGAACTGATTGGGCCAGGCGCCAATCAATGCAGCACTGGCCCTTTAAATCTCAGAGAGCCGGCGCCTAGGGAGCGGGGCCGCGTGCGCCGGGACTGAGCAGACGGAGGACGGGGCAGGTGAGGAGATTGGGATGCGAGCAGCGGGCGGGCACGTCCCGCTACGCGGGTCGCATCCCTGCTGGTGACACTAATGCAGTGCTCCCGGTCAGCGGGTCTGACCGGGGTGCTGCATGGAGGTGAACGCCGCGAGCGCTCCGGGGAGGAGCAGGGACCCGGAGCGCTCGGCGTAACACTAATGTGTGTATAGGGAGAGGTATATGCAGTAGAGAGGGAAGGGCTCCTGGGTGTATAGGGAGAGGTATTATCAGTAGAGGGAAGTGCCCATGGGTGTATTGTGAGAGGTATTAGCAGCAGAGGAAGGTGCTCATGGGTGTATAGGGAGAGGTATTAGCAGTAGAGGAAGGTGCTCATGGGTGTATAGGGAGAGGTATTAGCAGTAGAGCAAAGTCATCTTGGTTTATAGGGAGCGGTATTAGCAGTAGAGGAAAGTGATCATGGGTGTATAGGGAGAGGTATTAGCAGTAGAGCAAAGTCATCTTGGTTTATAGGGAGCGGTATTAGCAGTAGAGGAAAGTGATCATGGGTGTATAGGGAGAGGTATTAGCAGTAGAGGAAAGGGATCATGGGTGCATAGGGAGCGGTATTAGCAGTAGAAGGACATGCTCATGGGTGTATATGATGAGATATTAGCTGTAGAGGAAGGTGCTAATCGGTGTATAGGGAGAGGTGTAAGCAGTAGAGGGAAATGTTCATAGGTTTGTAAAGAGAGGTTTAAGACATAAGCTATCCTTCATATAAGATAGAGATAGGTATAAGGCTATCCTTCATATAAGATAGGGATAGGCATAAGACTATCCTTCATATAAGATAGGGATATGCATTAGGCTATCCTTTATAAAAGATAGAGGTAGACATAAGGCTATCCTTCATATAAGATAGAGATAGGTATAAGGATATCCTTCATAAAAGATAGGGATAGGTATAAGGCTATCCTTTATATAAGCTAGAGATAGATATAAGGCTATCCTTTATATAAGATAGGGATAGATATAAGGCTATCCTTTATATGAGATAGGGATAGGTATAAGGCTATCCTTCATATAAGCTAGAGATAGATATAAAGCTATCCTTTATATAAGATAGGGATAGGTATAAGGCTATCCTTTATATAAGATGGGAAGAGGCATAAGACTATCCTTCATATAAGATAGGGATATGCATTAGGCTATCCTTTATATAAGATAGAGGTAGACATAAGGCTATCCTTCAGAAAAGATAGGGATAGGTATAAGGCTATCCTTTATATAAGCTAGAGATAGATAGAAGGCTATCCTTTATATAAGATAGGGATAGGTATAAGGCTATCCTTTATATAAGATGGGAAGAGGCATAAGGCTATCCTTCATATAAGATAGGGATATGCATAAGGCTATCCTTTATATGAGATAGGGATAGACATACGACTATCCTTCATATAAGATAGGGATGTGCATTAGGCTATCCTTTATATAAGATAGAGATAGGTATAAGACGATCCTTCATATAAGATAGGGATATGCATTAGGCTATCCTTTATATGAGATAGGGATAGACATAAGACTATCCTTCATATAAGATAGGGATATGCATTAGGCTATCCTTTATATGAGATAGGGATAGGTATAAGGCTATCCTTTATATGAGATAGGGATAGGTATAAGGCTATCCTTCATATAAGATAGGGATAGATATAAGGCTACCCTTTATATAAGATAGGGATAGGTATAAGGCTATCCTTCATATAAGATAGGGATATGCATAAGGCTATCCTTTATATGAGATAGGGATAGACATAAGACTATCCTTCATATAAGATAGGGATATGCATTAGGCTATCCTTTATATAAGATAGGGATAGGTATAAGACGATCCTTCATATAGGATAGAGATATGCATTAGGCTATCCTTTATATGAGATAGGGATAGACATAAGACTATCCTTCATATAAGATAGGGATATGCATTAGGCTATCCTTCATATAAGATAGGGATAGGTATAAGACTATCCTTCATATAAGATAAGGATATGCATAAGGCTATCCTTCATATAAGATAGGGATAAGTATAAGACTATCCTTTATATAAGATAGGGATATGCATAAGGCTATCCTTCATATAAGATAGGGATAAGTATAAGGCTATCCTTCATATAAGATAGGGATATGCATTAGGCTATCCTTTATATGAGATAGGGATAGACATAAGACTATCCTTCATATAAGATAGGGATAGGTATAAGGCTATCCTTCATATAAGATAGAGATAGGTATAAGGCTATCCTTCATATAAGATAGGGATAGGTATAAGGCTATCCTTCATATAAGATAGGGATATGCATAAGGCTATCCTTCATATAAGATAGGGATAAGTATAAGGCTATCCTTCATATAAGATAGGGATAAGTATAAGGCTATCCTTCATATAAGATAGGGATAAGTATAAGACTATCCTTTATATAAGATAGAGATAGGCATAAGGCTATCCTTCATATATGATAGGACAAGGACTATTCAGAATATTGGGCAGATTAGATGGGCTGCATGGTTCTTCTAGGTCTTCTTGTGCCCCTGGACCATATCTCGGTGTAAGCTCTATCCTCTATCCTGACGCTCTATCCTCTATCCTGACGCTCTATCCTCTATCCTGACGCTCTATCCTCTATCCTGATGCTCTATCCTCTATCCTGACGCTCTATCCTCTATCCTGACGCTCTATCCTCTATCCTCCATCCTGACGCTCTATCCTCTATCCTGACGCTCTATCCTCTATCCTAACGCTCTATCCTGACGCTCTATCCTCTATCCTGACGCTCTATCCTCTATCCTGACGCTCTATCCTCTATCCTGACGCTCTATCCTCTATCCTCTATCCTGACGCTCTATCCTCTATCCTGACGCTCTATCCTCTATCCTGATGCTCTATCCTCTATCCTGACGCTCTATCCTCTATCCTGACGCTCTATCCTCTATCCTCTATCCTGACGCTCTATCCTCTATCCTCTATCCTGACGCTCTATCCTCTATCCTGACGCTCTATCCTCTATCCTGACGCTCTATCCTCTATCCTGACGCTCTATCCTCTATCCTGACGCTCTATCTTCTATCCTCTATCCTGACGCTCTATCCTCTATCCTGACGCTCTATCCTCTATCCTGACGCTCTATCCTCTATCCTGACGCTCTATCCTCTATCCTGACGCTCTATCCTCTATCCTGACGCTCTATCCTCTATCCTGACGCTCTATCCTCTATCCTGACGCTCTATCCTCTATCCTGACGCTCTATCCTCTATCCTCAGTAGTGGTTGACCAGACGTTCTTCATATAAGATAGGGATATGCATAAGGCTATCCTTCATATAAGATAGGGATAAGTATAAGGCTATCCTTCATATAAGATAGGGATAAGTATAAGACTATCCTTTATATAAGATAGAGATAGGCATAAGGCTATCCTTCATATATGATAGGACAAGGACTATTCAGAATATTGGGCAGATTAGATGGGCTGCATGGTTCTTCTAGGTCTTCTTGTGCCCCTGGACCATATCTCGGTGTAAGCTCTATCCTCTATCCTGACGCTCTATCCTCTATCCTGACGCTCTATCCTCTATCCTGACGCTCTATCCTCTATCCTGACGCTCTATCCTCTATCCTGACGCTCTATCCTCTATCCTCTATCCTGACGCTCTATCCTCTATCCTCTATCCTAACGCTCTATCCTGACGCTCTATCCTCTATCCTGACGCTCTATCCTCTATCCTGACGCTCTATCCTCTATCCTGACGCTCTATCCTCTATCCTGACGCTCTATCCTCTATCCTGACGCTCTATCCTCTATCCTCTATCCTGACGCTCTATCCTCTATCCTGACGCTCTATCCTCTATCCTGATGCCCTATCCTCTATCCTGACGCTCTATCCTCTATCCTGACGCTCTATCCTCTATCCTGACGCTCTATCCTCTATCCTCTATCCTGACGCTCTATCCTCTATCCTGACGCTCTATCCTCTATCCTGACGCTCTATCCTCTATCCTGACGCTCTATCTTCTATCCTCTATCCTGACGCTCTATCCTCTATCCTCTATCCTGACGCTCTATCCTCTATCCTGACGCTCTATCCTCTATCCTGACGCTCTATCCTCTATCCTGACGCTCTATCCTCTATCCTGACGCTCTATCCTCTATCCTGACGCTCTATCCTCTATCCTGACGCTCTATCCTCTATCCTGACGCTCTATCTTCTATCCTCTATCCTGACGCTCTATCCTCTATCCTCTATCCTGACGCTCTATCCTCTATCCTGACGCTCTATCCTCTATCCTGACGCTCTATCCTCTATCCTGACGCTCTATCCTCTATCCTGACGCTCTATCCTCTATCCTCTATCCTGACGCTCTATCCTCTATCCTGACGCTCTATCCTCTATCCTGACGCTCTATCCTCTATCCTGACGCTCTATCCTCTATCCTGACGCTCTATCCTCTATCCTCCATCCTGACGCTCTATCCTCTATCCTGACGCTCTATCCTCTATCCTAACGCTCTATCCTGACGCTCTATCCTCTATCCTGACGCTCTATCCTCTATCCTGACGCTCTATCCTCTATCCTGACGCTCTATCCTCTATCCTCTATCCTGACGCTCTATCCTCTATCCTCTATCCTGACGCTCTATCCTCTATCCTGACGCTCTATCCTCTATCCTGACGCTCTATCCTCTATCCTGACGCTCTATCCTCTATCCTGACGCTCTATCTTCTATCCTCTATCCTGACGCTCTATCCTCTATCCTGACGCTCTATCCTCTATCCTGACGCTCTATCCTCTATCCTGACGCTCTATCCTCTATCCTGACGCTCTATCCTCTATCCTGACGCTCTATCCTCTATCCTGACGCTCTATCCTCTATCCTGACGCTCTATCCTCTATCCTGACGCTCTATCCTCTATCCTCAGTAGTGGTTGACCAGACGTTCTTCATATAAGATAGGGATAAGTATAAGGCTATCCTTCATATAAGATAGGGATAAGTATAAGGCTATCCTTCATATAAGATAGGGATAAGTATAAGACTATCCTTTATATAAGATAGAGATAGGCATAAGGCTATCCTTCATATATGATAGGACAAGGACTATTCAGAATATTGGGCAGATTAGATGGGCTGCATGGTTCTTCTAGGTCTTCTTGTGCCCCTGGACCATATCTCGGTGTAAGCTCTATCCTCTATCCTGACGCTCTATCCTCTATCCTGACGCTCTATCCTCTATCCTGACGCTCTATCCTCTATCCTGACGCTCTATCCTCTATCCTGATGCTCTATCCTCTATCCTCTATCCTGACGCTCTATCCTCTATCCTCTATCCTAACGCTCTATCCTGACGCTCTATCCTCTATCCTGACGCTCTATCCTCTATCCTGACGCTCTATCCTCTATCCTGACGCTCTATCCTCTATCCTCTATCCTGACGCTCTATCCTCTATCCTGACGCTCTATCCTCTATCCTGATGCCCTATCCTCTATCCTGACGCTCTATCCTCTATCCTGACGCTCTATCCTCTATCCTGACGCTCTATCCTCTATCCTCTATCCTGACGCTCTATCCTCTATCCTGACGCTCTATCCTCTATCCTGACGCTCTATCCTCTATCCTGACGCTCTATCCTCTATCCTGACGCTCTATCTTCTATCCTCTATCCTGACGCTCTATCCTCTATCCTCTATCCTGACGCTCTATCCTCTATCCTGACGCTCTATCCTCTATCCTGACGCTCTATCCTCTATCCTGATGCTCTATCCTCTATCCTGACGCTCTATCCTCTATCCTGACGCTCTATCCTCTATCCTGACGCTCTATCCTCTATCCTGACGCTCTATCTTCTATCCTCTATCCTGACGCTCTATCCTCTATCCTCTATCCTGACGCTCTATCCTCTATCCTGACGCTCTATCCTCTATCCTGACGCTCTATCCTCTATCCTGACGCTCTATCCTCTATCCTGACGCTCTATCCTCTATCCTCTATCCTGACGCTCTATCCTCTATCCTGACGCTCTATCCTCTATCCTGACGCTCTATCCTCTATCCTGACGCTCTATCCTCTATCCTGACGCTCTATCCTCTATCCTGACGCTCTATCCTCTATCCTGACGCTCTATCCTCTATCCTGACGCTCTATCCTCTATCCTGACGCTCTATCCTCTATCCTCAGTAGTGGTTGACCAGACGTTCTTCCTTATTTGGGCTCCACACATGGTGGGGGGTGAGAGTAGTCCAGTAATCTCCGAGAACCTTTCTTGGGTCGTAGAGAACATTGGGTCTGTGACCGTTCCTCCAGTTGCCTCCATCTTCTTCCCATCCCCCAGTGTTGTGGCCTTGTGTTCTAGGTGAACGGCCTTTTAGCAATGGCCGACGGTGACTATTGTGTAAGTCTGTGTTTCCCTTTGGGGTGGGGCCTCAGGGCTGATAAGTGGCGGCCTCGCACCCAGGTTACTTTTATTTGCTGATAGGTTTTAGCTTTCATTCTTGTTGAGGCACCATCTGTTCTCGTCCTCTTTTCTCTCACCCTCTGTTCTCGCCCTCTTTTCTCTCACCCTCTGTTCTCGCCCTCTTTTCTCTCACCCTCTGTTCTCGCCCTCTTTTCTCTCACCCTCTGTTCTCGCCCTCTTTTCTCTCACCCTCTGTTCTCGCCCTCTTTTCTCTCACCCTCTGTTCTCGCCCTCTTTTCTCTCACCCTCTGTTCTCGCCCTCTTTTCTCTCACCCTCTGTTCTCGCCCTCTTTTCTCTCACCCTCTGTTCTCGCCCTCTTTTCTCTCACCATCTGTTCTCGCCCTCTTTTCTCTCACCCTCTGTTCTCGCCCTCTTTTCTCTCACCTTTTGTTCTCGCCCTCTTTTCTCTCACCCTCTGTTCTCGCCCTCTCCCTGATAACTATAGACACCGGCCCGACAGCCGGTCACACAAGGTCTCTGTGACACCATAAAATACAGTTCTGCTACAAATAGTGGAAACCCTGGTGCAACCCAAAACGTATTAACAGGGTCCATGATTGTCCTCTGGGACCACAAGACGGGGGGGCGGGAGGGGGGGGGGTGTGCGGAGTCCCCTCGGGTATCACTTCTGCATTCTCATTTTGTACTACTCGCCAAAACGTCCTTATTTTCCATCTAGAAATTTAGGAAGATTTTTGGGGGATTTCCCGTTAATGCAAATGAGGTTATGGAAAAAATGATAAGTTGTCTTAATTCTGTACACACCCCGGACTGTCCACGACTGATCACACCGAGGAGCAGTACACCAGACTGTCCACCACTGATCACACTGAGGAGGAGTACACCGGACTGTCCACCACTGATCACACCGAGGAGGAGTACACCAGACTGTCCACCACTGATCACACTGAGGAGGAGTACACCGGACTGTCCACCACTGATCACACCGAGGAGGAGTACACCAGACTGTCCACCACTGATCACACTGAGGAGGAGTACACCGGACTGTCCACCACTGATCACACTGAGGAGGAGTACACCGGACTGTCCACCACTGATCACACTGAGGAGGAGTACACCGGACTGTCCACTACTGATCATACTGAGGAGCGGTACACTGGACTGTCCACTACTGATCACATTGAGGAGGAGTACACCGGACTGTCCACTACTGATCACACTGAGGAGGAGAACACCGGACTGTCCACTACTGATCACACTGAGGAGGAGTACACCGGACTGTCCACCACTGATCACACTGAGGAGGAGTACACCGGACTGTCCACTACTGATCATACTGAGGAGCGGTACACTGGACTGTCCACTACTGATCATACTGAGGAGCGGTACACTGGACTGTCCACTACTGATCACACTGAGGAGGAGTACACCGGACTGTCCACCACTGATCATACTGAGGAGGAGTACACCGGACTGTCCACCACTGATCACACTGAGGAGGAGTACACCGGACTGTCCACCACTGATCATACTGAGGTGCAGTACACCGGACTGTCCACGACTGATCACACTGAGGTGCAGTACACCGGACTGTCCACTACTCATCACACTGAGAAGGAGTACACCGGACTGTCCACTACTGATCACACTGAGGAGGAGTACACCGGACTGTCCACTACTGATCACACTGAGGACCATTACACGGGACTGTCCACCACTGATCACACTGAGGTGCAGTACACCGGAGTGTCCACTACTGATCACACTGAGGAGGAGTACACCGGACTGTCCACTACTGATCACACTGAGGAGCAGTACACCGGACTGTCCACTACTGATCACACTGAGGAGGAGTACACCGGACTGTCCACCACTGATCATACTGAGGAGCAGTACACGGGACTGTCCACCACTGATCACACTGAGGTGCAGTACACCGGACTGTCCACTACTGATCACACTGAGGAGGAGTATACCGGACTGTCCACCACTGATCACACTGAGGATCAGTACACCGGGCTGTCCACCACTGATCACACCAAGGAGCAGTACAACGGACTGTCCACCACTGATCACACTGAGGAGCAGTACACCGGACTGTCCACTACTGATCACACTGAGGAGGAATACACTGGACTGTCCACTACTGATCACACCGAGGAGCAGTACACCGGACTGTCCACTACTAATCACACTGAGGAGCAGTATACCGGACTGTCCACTACTGATCACACTGAGGAGGAGTACAACGGACTGTCCACAACTGATCACACTGAGGAGGAGTACACCGGACTGTCCACTACTGATCACACTGAGGAGGAGTACACCGGACTGTCCACTACTGATCACACTGAGGACCAGTACACGGGACTGTCCACCACTGATCACACTGAGGTGCAGTACACCGGACTGTCCACTACTGATCACACTGAGGAAGAGTACCCCGGACTGTCCACTACTGATCACACTGAGGAGCAGTACACCGGACTGTCCACTACTGATCACACTGAGGAGGAGTACACCGGACTGTCCACCACTGATCATACTGAGGAGCAGTACACGGGACTGTCCACCACTGATCACACTGAGGTGCAGTACACCGGACTGTCCACTACTGATCACACTGAGGTGCAGTACACCGGACTGTCCACCACTGATCACACTGAGGAGGAGTACACCGGACTGTCCACTACTGATCACACTGAGGAGGAGTACACCGGACTGTCCACCACTGATCACACTGAGGAGGAGTACACCGGACTGTCCACCACTGATCACACTGAGGAGCAGTACACCGGACTGTCCACCACTGATCACACCAAGGAGCAGTACAACGGACTGTCCACCACTGATCACACTGAGGAGCAGTACACCGGACTGTCCACTACTGATCACACTGAGGAGGAATACACTGGACTGTCCACTACTGATCACACCGAGGAGCAGTACACCGGACTGTCCACTACTGATCACACTGAGGAGCAGTACACCGGACTGTCCACTACTGATCACACTGAGGAGGAGTACAACAGACTGTCCACAACTGATCACACTGAGGAGGAGTACACCAGACTGTCCATCACTGATCACACTGAGGAGCAGTACACCCGGACTGTCCACTACTGATCACACTGAGGAGGAGTACACCGGACTGTCCACCACTGATCATACTGAGGTGCAGTACACCGGACTGTCCACTACTGATCACACTGAGGAGCAGTACACCGGACTGTCCACTACTGATCACACTGAGGAGGAGTACAACAGACTGTCCACAACTGATCACACTGAGGAGGAGTACACCAGACTGTCCACCACTGATCACACTGAGGAGCAGCACACTGGACTGTCCGCCACTGATCACACTGAGGAGGAGTACACCGGACTGTCCACCACTGATCATACTGAGGTGCAGTACACCGGACTGTCCACTACTGATCACACCGAGGAGGAGTACACCGGACTGTCCACCACTGATCACACCGAGGAGCAGTACACCCGGACTGTCCACCACTGATCACACTGAGGAGGAGTACACCGAACTGTCCACTACTGATCACACTGAGGAGGAGTACACCAGACTGTCCACCACTGATCACACTGAGGAGCAGTACACCGGACTGTCCACCACTGATCACACTGAGGAGGAGTACACCGGACTGTCCACCACTGATCACACTGAGGAGCAGTACACCGGACTGTCCACTACTGATCACACTGAGGAGGAGTACACCGGACTGTCCACACCTGATCACACTGAGGAGCAGTACACCCGGACTGTCCCCCACTGATCACACTGAGGAGCAGTACACCGAACTGTCCACCACTGATCACACTGAGGTGCAGTACACCGGACTGTCCACCACTGATCACACTGAGGAGCAGCACACTGGACTGTCCACCACTGATCACACTGAGGTGCAGTACACCGGACTGTCCACTACTGATCACACTGAGGAGCAGTAGACTGGACTGTCCACTACTGATCACACCAAGGAGCAGTACACCGGACTGTCCACCACTGATAACACTGAGGAGCAGTACACCGGACTGTCCACTACTGATCACACCAAGGAGCAGTAGACTGGACTGTCCACCACTGATCACACTGAGGAGGAGTACACCGGACTGTCCACCACTGATCACACTGAGGAGGAGTACACCGGACTGTCCACCACTGATCACACTGAGGAGGAGTACACCGGACTGTCCACCACTGATCACACTGAGGATCAGTACACGGGACTGTCCACCACTGATCACACTGAGGAGGAGTACACCGGACTGTCCACCACTGATCACACTGAGGAGGAGTACACCGGACTGTCCACCACTGATCACACTGAGGATCAGTACACGGGACTGTCCACCACTGATCACACTGAGGAGGAGTACACCGGACTGTCCACCACTGATCACACTGAGGATCAGTACACCGCACTGTCTGGTTTGCTGCTGTGTGGTTTCCTCCTCAGCCTCCACCTCCATGTTTTATGGCAGGTGAAAGGATTAAATGGAAGACGACAAACAATAGATTCTTATCTTCACCTGTAAAATAAACAAGTCTAAAAATGATTGTGACGATGTCCTTGTGGTTTTATGTTACTGTATTGTACTATTGTATTCCGGAGGCGTTTTCAATGACGCAAATAGCAGAAGTTTATACCATAAGTGACGGATCTCCTCCCCCTCGCGACTGACCGGCTCCATCCTGTGCCCCCATATCTCTCCTTATCCTCCATGTTCCTGTGCCCCCATAACTCTCCTTATTCTCCATGTCCCTGTGCCCCCATATCTCTCCTTATCCTCCATGTTCCTGTGCCCCCATAACTCTCCTTATCCTCCATGTTCCTGTGCCCCCATATCTCTCCTTATCCTCCATGTTCCTGTGCCCCCATATCTCTCCTTATCCTCCATGTTCCTGTGTCTCCATATCTCTCCTTATCCTCCATGTTCCTGTGCCCCCATATCTCTCCTTATTCTCCATGTTCCTGTGCCTCCATCCTCCATATTCCTGTGCCTCCATATCTCTCCTTATCCTCCATGTTCCTGTGCCCCCATATCTCTCCTTATCCTCCATGTTCCTGTGCCACCATATCTCTCCTTATCCTCCTTGTTCCTGTGCCTCCATATCTCTCCTTATCCTCCTTGTTCCTGTGCCTCCATATCTCTCCTTATCCTCCATGTTCCTGTGCCACCATATCTCTCCTTTTCCTCCATGTTCCTCTGCTTCCATATCTCTCCTTATCCTTCATGTTCATGTGCCCCCATATCTCTCCTTATCCTCCATGTTCCTGTGCCTACATATCTCTCCTTATCCTCCATGTTCCTGTGCCTCCATATCTCTCCTTATCCTCCATGTTCCTGTGCCACCATATCTCTCCTTATCCTCCATGTTCCTCTGCTTCCATATCTCTCCTTATCCTTCATGTTCCTGTGCCCCCATATCTCTCCTTATCCTCCTTGTTCCTGTGCCTCCATATCTCTCCTTATCCTCCATGTTCCTGTGCCTCCATATCTCTCCTTATCCTCCATATTCCTGTGTCTCCATATCTCTCCTTATCCTCCATGTTCCTGTGCCTCCATATCTCTCCTTATCCTCCATATTCCTGTGTCTCCATATCTCTCCTTATCCTCCATGTTCCTGTGCCTCCATATCTCTCCTTATCCTCCATATTCCTGTGTCTCCATATCTCTCCTTATCCTCCAGGTTCCTGTGCCTCCATATCTCTCCTTATCCTCCATATTCCTGTGTCTCCATATCTCTCCTTATCCTCCAGGTTCCTGTGTCTCCATATCTCTCCTTATCCTCCAGGTTCCTGTGCCTCCATATCTCTCCTTATCCTCCATGTTCCTGTGCCACCATATCTCTCCTTATCCTCCATGTTCCTGTGCCTCCATATCTCTCCTTATCCTCCAGGTTCCTGTGCCTCCATATCTCTCCTTATCCTCCATGTTCCTGAGCCCCCATATCTCTCCTCATCCTCCATGTTCCTGTGCCCCCATATCTCTCCTTATCCTCCATGTTCCTGTGCCTCCATATCTCTCCTTATCCTCCATATACCTGTGCCTCCATATCTCTCCTTATCCTCCATGTTCCTGTGCTACCATATCTCTCCTTATCCTCCATGTTCCTGTGCCTCCATATCTCTTCTTATCCTCCAGGTTCCTGTGCCTCCTAATCTCTCCTTATCCTTCATGTTCCTGTGCCACCATATCTCTCCTTATCCTCCATGTTCCTGTGCCTCCATATCTCTCCTTATCCTCCATGTTCCTGTGCCACCATATCTCTCCTTATCCTCCATGTTCCTGTGTCTCCATATCTCTCCTTATCCTCCATGTTCCTGTGCCTCCATATCTCTCCTTATCCTCCATGTTCCTGTGCCTCCATATCTCTCCTTATCCTCCATGTTCCTGTACCACCATATCTCTCCTTATCCTCCTGGTTCCTGTGCCTCCATATCTGTCATTATCCTCCATGTTCCTGTGCCTCCATATCTCTCCTTATCCTCCATGTTCCTGTGCTTCCATATCTCTCCTTATCCTCCATGTTCCTGTGCCACCATATCTCTCCTTATCCTCCTTTTCCCTGTGCCTCCATATCTCTCCTTATCCTCCATGTTCCTGTGCCTCCATATCTCTCCTTATCCTCCATGTTCCTCTGCTTCCATATCTCTCCTTATCCTCCATGTTCCTCTGCTTCCATATCTCTCCTTATTCTTCATGTTCCTGTACCACCATATCTCTCCTTATCCTCCTGGTTCCTGTGCCTCCATATCTGTCATTATCCTCCATGTTCCTGTGCCTCCATATCTCTCCTTATCCTCCATGTTCCTGTGCCTCCATATCTCTCCTTATCCTCCATGTTCCTGTGCCACCATATCTCTCCTTATCCTCCATGTTCCTGTGCCTCCATATCTCTCCTTATCCTCCATGTTCCTGTGCCTCCATATCTCTCCTTATCCTCCATGTTCCTGTGCCACCATATCTCTCCTTATCCTCCATGTTCCTCTGCTTCCATATCTCTCCTTATCCTTCATGTTCCTGTGCCCCCATATCTCTCCTTATCCTCCTTGTTCCTGTGCCTCCATATCTCTCCTTATCCTCCATGTTCCTGTGCCTCCATATCTCTCCTTATCCTCCATGTTCCTGTGCCACCATATCTCTCCTTATCCTCCATGTTCCTCTGCTTCCATATCTCTCCTTATCCTTCATGTTCCTGTGCCCCCATATCTCTCCTTATCCTCCTTGTTCCTGTGCCACCATATCTCTCCTTATCCTCCATGTTCCTGTGCCTCCACATCTCTCCTTATCCTCCATGTTCCTGTGCCTCCATATTTCTCCTTATCCTCCATGTTCCTGTGCCACCATATCTCTCCTTATCCTCCATGTTCCTGTGCCTCCATATCTCTCCTTATCCTCCATGTTCCTGTGCCTCCATATCTCTCCTTATCCTCCATGTTCCTGTGCCTCCACATCTCTCCTTATCCTCCATGTTCCTGTGCCTCCATATCTCTCCTTATCCTCCATGTTCCTGTGCCCCCATAACTCTCCTTATCCTCCATGTTCCTGTGCCTCCATATCTCTCCTTATCCTCCATGTTCCTGTGCCCCCATATCTCTCCTTATCCTCCATGTTCCTGTGCCACCATATCTCTCCTTATCCTCCATGTTCCTGTGCTTCCATATCTCTCCTTATCCTCCAGGTTCCTGTGCCTCCATATCTCTCCTTATCCAACATGTTCCTGTGCCTCCATATCTCTCCTTATCCTCCATGTTCCTGTGCCTCCATATCTCTCCTCATCCTCCACGTTCCTGTGCCTCCATATCTCTCCTTATCCTCCATATAGCTGTGCCTCCATATCTCTCCTTATCCTCCATTTTCCTGTGCTACCATATCTCTCCTTATCCTCCATGTTCCTGTGCCTCCATATCTCTTCTTATCCTCCAGGTTCCTGTGCCTCCTTATCTCTCCTTATAATTCATGTTCCTGTGCCACCATATCTCTCCTTATCCTCTATGTTCCTGTGCCTCCATATCTCTCCTTATCCTCCATGTTCCTGTGCTTCCATATCTCTCCTTATCCTCCAGGTTCATCTGCTTCCATATCTCTCCTTATCCTCCATGTTCCTGTGCCTCCATATCTCTCCTTATCCTCCATGTTCCTGTGCCAACATATCTCTCCTTATCCTCCATGTTCCTGTGTCTCCATATCTCTCCTTATCCTCCATGTTCCTGTGCCTCCATATCTCTCCTTATCCTCCATGTTCCTGTGCCTCCATATCTCTCCTTATCCTCCATGTTCCTCTGCTTCCATATCTCTCCTTATCCTTCATGTTCCTGTGCCCCCATATCTCTCCTTATCCTCCTTGTTCCTGTGCCTCCATATCTCTCCTTATCCTCCATGTTCCTGTGCCTCCATATCTCTCCTTATCCTCCATGTTCCTGTGCCACCATATCTCTCCTTATCCTCCTTGTTCCTGTGCCTCAATATCTCTCCTTATCCTCCATGTTCCTGTGCCTCCATATCTCTCCTTATCCTCCATGTTCCTGTGCCACCATATCTCTCCTTATCCTCCATGTTCCTCTGCTTCCATATCTCTCCTTATCCTTCATGTTCCTGTGCCCCCATATCTCTCCTTATCCTCCTTGTTCCTGTGCCACCATATCTCTCCTTATCCTCCATGTTCCTGTGCCTCCACATCTCTCCTTATCTTCCATGTTCCTGTGCCTCCATTTCTCTCCTTATCCTCCATGTTCCTGTTCCCCCATATCTCTCCTTATCCTCCATGTTCCTGTGCCTCCATATCTCTCCTTATCCTCCATGTTCCTGTGCCTCCATATCTCTCCTTATCCTCCATGTTCCTGTGCCTCCATATCTCTCCTTATCCTCCATGTTCCTGTGCCACCATATCTCTCCTTATCCTCCATGTTCCTGTGCCACCATATCTCTCCTTATCCTCCATGTTCCTGTGCTCCATATCTCTCCTTATTCTCCCTGTCCCTGTGCCTCCACATCTCTCCTTATCTTCCATGTTCCTGTGCCTCCATTTCTCTCCTTATCCTCCATGTTCCTGTTCCCCCATATCTCTCCTTATCCTCCATGTTCCTGTGCCTCCATATCTCTCCTTATCCTCCATGTTCCTGTGCCTCCATATCTCTCCTTATCCTCCATGTTCCTGTGCCTCCATATCTCTCCTTATCCTCCATGTTCCTGTGCCACCATATCTCTCCATATCCTCCATGTTCCTGTGCCACCATATCTCTCCTTATCCTCCATGTTCCTGTGCTCCATATCTCTCCTTATTCTCCCTGTCCCTGTGCCTCCATATCTCTCCTTATCCTCCATATTCCTGTGCCTCCATATCTCTACTTATCCTCCATTTTCTTGTGCCTCCATATCTCTCCTTATCCTCCATATTCCTGTGCCACCATATCTCTCCTTATCCTCCATGTTCCTGTGCCTCCATATCTCTCCTTATCCTCCATGTTCCTGTGCTTCCATATCTCTCCTTATCCTCCATGTTCCTGTGCCTCCATATCTCTCCTTATCCTCCATGTTTCTGTGCCTCCATATCTCTCCTTATCCTCCATGTTCCTGTGCCTCCATATCTCTCCTTATCCTCCATGTTCCTGTGCCACCACATCTCTCCTTATCCTCCATGTTCCTGTGCCTCCATATCTCTCCTTATCCTCCATGTTCCTGTTCCCCCATATCTCTCCTTATCCTCCATGTTCCTGTGCCTCCATATCTCTCATTATCCTCCATGTTCCTGTGCCGCCATATCTCTCCTTATCCTCCAGGTTCCTGTGTTACCATGTCTCTCTTGGTCATTCTTATCCTCCAGGTTCCTGTGCCGCCATATCTCTCCTTGTCTTTCTTATCCTTCAGGTCTTATTAGATAGTGGAGGGTTTTGCCAAGAATGGGGGAAGCAGTTAGGACATTTTTGTTTTTGTGAGGTACCAAGGAACCTTTAGTACAGAGCATTTGCAGGATACTTTCTACTCTTATACAGTACATCTTTTGTTGTGAAGAGTTTCCCTGAGGAAGTCACAATAGAAGAAACATGTTGTAAATTAATAATTAGGTATAGGATGGGAATAATTGGTGATAAGGACTGTAACAGGCAGCGAGTATTGAGTTGCTCTGCTGGTATGACTTTGGGTAAAATCTATGTACCCACTACCCTCTAGGTTTTCACCCTTTATCCCTCTCTAGGGTGGAACAGGCATGGGTCAGGATATACAGGATAGCGCATCTTTACCATGGATACAAAGAACTACAATACTCAGACACAAGATGATGGGTAGATCTTCATAGTATGGAAACACCTTCTGCTACAATTCCGACAAGGTCGAGCAGCACTGCCCCCTACAGGACTCCAACAGCTTAATGTTTTACATGAACCCTGGGTTCCGATATATTTACATCCCCTGCATGTCTACCCACTGGTCAATGGGTGACAAATCCCATCTGAGACCTAAAGCATGCTGGGAATACGCAAAAAAAAAAAAAACATGAGAGGCAAAATCCGGTATCATCTGCACCATTTATCTCTTACAGCTATTTAAAGACTTTACATTATAGTGAAGAAGTTCCTCATAAAGAAAAAGGAAGAAACAAATTAAAATGCAGAGAAATGAAAAACAATAAGGCCGGGGATACGATGTGACAAGAACAAGTGACAACCGCTGCCGAAAAGAGACATCGGTGTGAAAACTCAATGCGTAGACTCTGAGCGGTCAAAGAGGACTATGGCAGAATATCAACCCTATAGAAACTCGCTGTGCACAGCATATTTATATTACATACAATATATATATATACACACACACACAAGCGCTACTGAACACAATGCCTACAGCAGCTATAAAATATGGGTGGGGTACCCTGATCACTGCACCTCAGTTTGGCTTAAAGGGGTACTCCGCTGCTTAGCGTTCTGAACAAATTGTTCCGAACGCTGGAGCCGGCAGCTTGTGGCGAAAAAATCTCTGAGACGCTAGAGGCTCTGAATATTCTTCTTCGGATGATACTGCGACAGAATCATGGGGTCCCTCACGTAGATCTCACCTACCTGACAAACATTCTTCTGAATACACTCGCTCAGACCATCACTACTCAACCTCACAGATCTACCTACCTTCGCCAGAAGTGGCGGTCAACACCCTGAAAAATCACCCACAATTACAGGCCCTCTTGGCCCTCCTGCGGACCAAGTCTGACATGATGACTTTGGCCTTCGACTTAAAATCTGCCTGGTGACAGGACTTGAAACCGGTCAAGACTGAACTCTCTCGACTTCACGACCGGTTCAGCACTTGGAAGACTCCTGAACCTCGATGTCGACTCAAATACAAGATCTTCAGGAGGTCACTAGGAATCTCTCTCTGCAACAATCTGCAGATACTGATCATCTGGATGATTTAGATAACCGGAATTGCATAAATAATATTAGGATCAAAAGGTCGTCTGAGTCAGTGCTGCCTTCCGAGATTCCGTCCACTCTCCAGAGACTTTTTAGCGAGATCCTGCAGAAACCACCTGATAGCCCATTGGAACTGGACACGGCACACAGAGCCTTTAAAGCGAAAAACCCTAACCCCAAGAAACTAGACATGTGCAATTCGTTTCATAACGAATTTTCCCGTTTTCGGATGTTCGTTCCGAAAAGAATGCACGAAAAAAAAATCACGAAATGCCGAAAAAGTATACAAATATACAGTTACCGAATGCATTCGTTAACTAACGCATTACAAATATGCATGTTAACGAACAATTAATGCATTCGTTATCAGTATACCGAATGTCGGGGCCCTGCATCTACTGCTATCCGGCAGCACATAATGCTTAAGCTGCTGCCGGATAGCAGTTGAAGCAGCCCGGGCAGGTTCACTCACCTTTCCGCGCTGCATCGGGCCTTCCTCCGAAAACCGAATATGACGGATGCACAGCATTCCGAATATTCACAGAACAGAAAATAAAAAAAAAAAAACGAAAACGAACATAAGGAAAAAAACGAAATTTTTCGTTCTGCACTTGTCTACAAGAAACTAAGGGACATTATTTGCAGGGTAGTGTTGCTCGCGAATATTCGCAATGCGAATTTTATTCGCGAATATCGCATATTCGCGAATATAGCATTATATATTCGTAATTACGAATATTCGTTTTATTTATTTATTTTTTTCACAGTACACATCACAGTGATCATCCCTCTCTGCTTCCATCTTGTGTGGTGTAAAGAAGGCTCTAATACTACTGTATGAGACTGGTACGCGAATTTTCGCATATGTGAATTTTTGCTTATGCACATCTTGTATATGCTAATTTTCGCATATGGTAATTTTCGCATACGCGAATTTTCGCGTATACGAAAATAAAATGAGAATATTACGAATATGCAAATATTTGCAAATATATGATGAATATTCGTCCTTATATTCGCGAATATTCGCAAATTCGAATATGGCCTATGCCGCTCATCACTATTGCAGGGTCCACCACTTCTTGTTGAAAGACGAGATCATGAGTAGTGTTGAGCGGCATAGGCCATATTCGAATTCGCGAATATTCGCGAATATATGGACGAAAATTCGTCATATATTCGCTAAATTCGCATATTCGTAATATTCTCGTTTTATTTTTGCATATGCGAAAATTTGCATATGCGAATGTTCGCATACGCGAAAATTCACACGCCAGTCTCCCACAGCAGTATTAGAGCCTTCTTTACACCACACAAGCTGGAAGCAGAGAGGGATGATCACTGTGATGTGTACTGTGAAAAAAAAAAAAAACATACGAATATTCGTAATTTCGAATATATAGTGCTATATTCGCTAATATTCGCGAATTCGCGAATATGCGATATTCGCGAATAAAATTCGAATTGCGAATATTCGTGAGCAACACTAATCATGAGGAAAGCGAGACAACTCAAACATCTTACCTACAACGGATCTCCGGTCCAACTATTCCCAGACCTCTCGCTCCGTACCCTCAGACTGAGATCGAATCTGAAATCCCTGCTTTAATTATTCCAAACACTCAAATAACTTACCGATGGGGCTTCCCCTTCTCCCTAACTGCGCGACATGGCTCCACGACAGCTACTCTGAGAAGACCAGAAGACCTGCCAACTTTCCTGACCACATTCAAGCTGCCCTCTGCACTGGGAGCATATGTTTCTCAGGGTTCCGCAGCTGCAACCCCCGTTAATGGACAGTCGCCAACCTTCAACCACTCTACCTGTGATTCCCACTCCTCTCCCGCCTCGACAGAAGCGCAAGACCTGAAGTGATGCTATACTCTGCTAAGTATCTCTTCTGCTACCAAGGTCTAACCTAGTCATGACTTTCTACTGGAGGACGCTGCTTAAGTCTTACCGTAGAATGTGCTTTGTTGCCATAGAATTACTTTTTCATTTTGTAGTTTTCACCCTACTGAATCTACCCCCACTTCCCTTCCCGCTATCTTAAGCCCTTCCCCCCTCCTGTCTTTAATTGTTCATTATTTGCTCTTTCTGCCTCCCGCCAAGGTGTTATATGTTTATAGCCTCGCTTTTACTTATTGACCCTCTGCCTGACTTTCTCTCTCACTCCCCTGTTCTTTTCTCTTCCCCCTACAGGATCTGCACCGACCCTTCTGATGTTCCTCGTGAGTTAGTTCACCCCCTTCAGTCCTCCTATCCCTTTGAGTGGAAAACGGTTTCCCTCAAATACCTGGGTGTTCAAGTCCCGTCTGACCTCAAAGACACCTATGGCGATAACTTTCCTCCACTCCTTCATGTCTTGCGCTCTGACTTTTCTAGATGGGAGCGCAGAGATTTCTCCTGGCTAGGCAGAATTAATATATTGAAGATGAATGTGCTCCCACGTCTTCTCTATTTATTCTCCTGCATCCCACTCCCGCTCCCTATGCCTAAATCCTTTTTTAGAGAGCTCTCTGCTCTTCAATCTGGTTTTGTCTGGGCGCATAGACATCCAAGGATAGGACGTCCGGTGTTCTGGCCCTCCCTGATTATCTTCCTTACTACTCTGCGTCAGTCTTGTCCCGAGTGCTAGACTGCTTCCGCCACAAATGAGATAAATTATGGATTCAACTTGAAAGTAAATCTATTACTTCTGATCCCCCATTTACCCTATGGCTCCCATCATATGTGGCCTCCACTAAGGCTACTGCTCCTCTGCCCCCTATCCTTAGCTCCATAGCAGATACTTATCGCTCCTACTTATCCAAAATGTCCCTCTCCTCTCTGGACGGACCCCTTTTGCCTCTGTTTGGCAATAACGCCTTTCCCCCTACATACACTTCCAACTCGTACTTGTCCTTCCACTGGTCCGAAGGTGTGTTATTTCACTCACTTCCAACCTCAATGACGCTTAAAGCCCTGTCAGACCTCTTAGTAGGGATTCCTCTGTCCCATACACAGATCTTTCAGTCGCTCAACTACAACATTTTTATAACACGGCTAAATCTACCCTCCATCTCCATCGACCCCTTACTAAATCCGAACAGCTCTGTACATCTGATACTCCACCACATCGTGCAGTTAGTGCCCTCTACTCCCTTCTACTAGAAAACACTACAGATGATCCCCTGAAGTATAAAACTGGATGGGAAAGGGAAGTGGGTCATTCAACATGGATACCGCTTGGTCCCGAGCATTCTACCAATACCATCATATGTCCATCTTCTGCAAGGCACAAGAGATCAAATTTAAAATTTTATCTAGATGGTATAGGGTCCCCTCCCTCCTGTCCCACATGTACCCTGGAAGTTCTGATGTATGTTGGTGCTGCCATGATGGCCATGGCACTATGCTTCACATCTGGTTGTCCTGCCCTGCCATCAAATCCTACTTGACGCATGTCTTGGATGTTATTACACGAATTACCTCCATACACCTTCAGGACTCTCCTGAAACCCTCCTACTGTCGATCCACTGCCAGAGATACATATCGATTGACTTCCTATCTCCTTCTGGCAGCCAAGACAGTGATCACAAGACTGTTGAAGTCTTCTCTTCCACCCACAATATCCTCTTGGCCACAGGATTTAGGATGGAAGAACTCCTGGCAGACTCTAGAGGTCAAATGGATAAACATTTCTGAGTCTGGTATCCCCGGGTTACTTTTCTGTCCTCCAGAGAATATGAGAGTCTGCACCTCACTCCATAATCACTCACATACACTCACGTGCCATCTCTTACCATGTGTCTCGGGCTGCCGGGTTGTGTCTTAGTCGCGAGGTATGCTTCTTCTCCTCTTATCTGCTAGGTCCTAACCTTCCCCCGGTATCTCTTTCCCCCCCTTTCCCTTGCCCTTTCCTAATCTCCCTTCTTACCCTTAAAAGTCTCCCACCTACCTCCCCCCTCATCCTCTTTTTTTCCTCTCTTCTCCCCTCTCCCATCATACCTGTGTTTAGGTAATGTTTTCATATGATACATTAATGTGAACTGATTATTGTCTGATATTGCTAGTTTTGTAGTCACCGACTGCTTACCGTAGGGCACTCACCATATCTCATGAATGCACCCTTGTAGAATACCATGCTATTCAAGCACTGATACCTGCTTCTTCCCTGATGCGTTTCAAAAGCTACACGGCTTCCTTCATCTGGGATCACAGACGAAGGAAGCAGTGTAGCTTTCGAAACGCGTTGGACGTTTTTGTCCTTTTTGTTCTCCGTAGTGACGTCCCTTTCCTTTACCAAACCCCATCCGTGTACACCAGGCGGGGAAAGGAAAGGTTGAGACACCACCTGCCGGGGCAGTCTCCCTCCTGACCCGGACGTCATCCGAATCTCATTCGAATTGCACAAGGAAACAGATTACCAGTTATTTTAGATAAGAGACATATAGGATTTTGAGGTAACATCTATCGGAAAACTGTTTTAAAACTCAGGACGGTATTTAACAGTGGACCGACTTATTAGAGACACGGGCGTCACTAAATACCGCAACAGAGCATTGCACCGTATTAAAAGACATTATGGAGATCAGAGCATTGATGCTATATTATATGACAAAAAAGGATGAACCCTGTGAATGTACCTTGCTTTCATTAATAATTGTTGATAATAGTGATTATTAAGGGTATGTGAGTCCTTCCCTTAATTAATTTATACTTACAATTACAGTTCATAAACCAACATAACTACAGTCACTGAAAATTCATCATAACTGTAAGTAACAAATACATATACTCATATTCAATATATTTAGTTGTGATGTATATATTATTCTAAGTCCTACAAAGAGCTTAATACATTATTCTGTAACTCCTTATATTATGTACGGCCATGGGGTCAAGCATGACTCCTACATACGCTAACATATACATAATGTATACACATCCAGCCTCCTCCATTATATACAGGGATGCATGAGATACATTGACGACGTTTTTTTATTTTATTTAATTTACATTCCAAATTCATTATTTACCCTCAATGATATCAGTGATGTTTGTGAATAGTTAACCCATTTTTGTCTTCAATGGCCGTAAATGCATCAGAAATTTGTAAATACTTGGATTCCCCTAACCTATGTTTAAACTATATTTCTTCAAAATGTCTTCAAAATACTATTTACTCCCTGTGTTCTCCAAAATGTAGTATCTGGAAAATCCAAAAACTGCTTCAAATTCATATTATACCATAGAGGTGTAATCTTGAATCACCCTTAATGGGACAAATCGTTTTTAAGCACCTCCCACGATCATCTCACCATAATTTTCCTTAAAGATACATCCTTTTTTGTAGTTTTTTTTGCATTTTTCAAAATTACATTCAACATAAACTGGTCTGACTTTGGGTCAAGGCATAGGAGCAGAATCTAAGGTAACTAGGAAGTTTTAGTTTTTGTGAGGCACTAAGGCACATTTGGCACCAAGCAATAGCAGAATACTTTCTACTTCTATACAGTACCTCTAATATTAGATTAAGGTTTCCCCTGATGAAGTCAAAATAAGCTGTGATTGAAACATGTTGGGAATTGATCATTAAGCATTATCTCTGGGTGTAGGATGTGAATAATTTGCTGATTGGGACTGTAACAGGCAGTGGGTACGGATCTGCTGTGCTGGTCTGACTTTGGGTCAAAGCCTGGGAGCGAAAGCTAAGTACCATGTAAATCTAAGTTTTCACCATTTATAACTCTCTTGGTTGTTGAAGCCGCTTGAAGGTACCAGGTCGCTTCACATGTTTGGGTAGCAGCTGACTTACTGGACCAGATGGTACTGATGTGTTTCTCCAGAAGGTCAGGTAAGAAAGCTTAGTTACACAGGAGAATTAGGATGGTACCCAAGTATGAGGCAGCGGGGTAGTTCAATACTAATGGTCAAGGCAGGCAGCACAGGTTCAGGTCAAAGCTATACGTAAGGGCAGATGAGTCCGGCACTGCTGCCCGAAAAGCCGACTCCCACTGGGATAGACGGTAGCAGTCAAACTACCTGTGAGCTGTCCCGGGGGTGCAATCCACATGTAGCAAACGTAAGCAGGAAATACAAGAAAAAAAATTGATGCACTCACCCGGAAAACTTGATAGCAGAAATCTTTATTCACATACAGAGATACCGAACGGCAGCCCGAGGAAATGCGCTTAGAGTGCAGGAAACAGCCTGTCGCTGTGAGGTCGCTCCTCTGCGTCTACTCACTGTACATTATCTCTGTATGTGAATAAAGATTTCTGCTATCAAGTTTTCCGGGTGAGTGCATCCATTTTTTTCTTGTATTTCTTAGAGGTTCAGGTCAGTAACCTAGTTTGGCAACAGTAGAGTCAGTACGGTACAGGAGGGGTCAGGAAGAATCAGAATCTATGAAACAGGCATGGGTCAGGATGTACAGGATAGCAGAATCAGGATAGCCCAACTTCACCATCGATAGAAAGAACTACAATGCCCAGACACAGGATGTAAGGTAGATCTTCGTAATATAGAAACTCTGCTAAAATTCCGACAGGGTTGAGCGGCACTGCCCCGTAAAGGGCCCCAACAGCTTAATGTCTTACATGAACCTTGGGTATCTGGCTTAAATATATTTACATCAAAACCTGCAGGTCTACCTACTGGTAAATAGGTGACAAATCCCTTCTAAGACCTAAAGCATGCTGGGAAAAGTCTAGAAAAACAAATGATGAGGCAATCCGGTATTATCTTCACCATTTATCATCTTACAGCTATTTAAAGACATTACATCATGTTAAAGAAGATCTTCATACAGAACAAGGAAGAAACAAATTAAAATGCAGAGATACAAAGAGCGATAATAAGAACGTTCTATATTGTAGTCTTCAAGGATTCCCATTACGAGGCCATAGGGATAATAGGCCTTTACAGCTGGATGATATCCTTGAACGTTACCCTGTTATGTCAAGGCCAGAGATATGGTGTGACAAGAGCAAGTGACAACCGCTGACAAAAATGGGACTAAGGCTGCATTCACATCTCGCTTTTACATTACAGGTGCCGGATCCGGCTGGGGGAGGGACAAACCGGGCTCTACCGTACCCAAGCCAGACCAGGGCTGAACTCCATTAACTTTAATGAGCCGACTGGAGTCAAACGGTGACACCGGTCGGCTCATTTTGGACCCGTATGTGGTTTACTGACCGGACCTAAAACCGTAGTATACTATGGTTTTAGGTCCGGTCACAAAACTTGATACGGGTCAAAATGGGCCGACCGGAGTCACCGTTTGACTCCGGTCGGCTCATTAAAGTGAATGGAGTTCAGCGCTGGTCCGGCTGGGGTATGGGAGAGCCCAGTTTTCTCCTCCTCGAGCCGGATCCGGCACCCGTAGTATAAAAATGAGACGGGAATGCAGCCTAAGACCAGTTTACAAACTCAACACGTAGACTCCACCTTGCGAGCGTTCCTGTAGCCTAGAGTTGACTATAGCGGTATATCTGCTCCTAGAAACTCGCTCTGCACTGTATATATAAAGAAATATCCCTAAAGGATATCACACATTACACAACCTGATCACCATTATTTACCATATATTAGAACCTGAGTATTCCACATAGCGGGAGATCTAGGGGTATGGCCATGGGGTCAAACGTGACCCCTACATACACTAACATATACATGGTGTAGGATGAACAGGATCATGTATAGACTTCCAGCCTCTTCCATTATATACCAGGCTGGATGAGATACATTGATGAGGTTTTTTTTAATTTTATGTAATTTACAAATTAACATTTCATTAAAAAAAATCTCACCCTCAATAATATGTAAAATGTGATGTTTATGATTAGTTAACCCATTCTTGTCTTCCGAAACTAGAGACGCAGTCAGTCCCTGCATAGAATGCGGGTGCTGCAGGGCGATCTCGGGGGTGGAGTTGGGGGGTGTCTCAGCAGCAGGCCCCCCGCGATCAGACGTCTTATCCCCTATCCTTTGTGTAGGGGATAACATTTTTTTGCCTGGAATACCCCTTTAAATTACATACAACATAAGACAAATGTGTATGGTCCTTCTGAGCTTCCGAATTGGTCTGATTTTGGGTCAAGGCCTGGGAGAGGAATTGAAGTAAGTTTTTGTGAAGTACTAAGGCACATTTGGCACTAAGCATTTGCAGGTTGCTTCCTACTTTTATACAATACATCTATTATTGTATGAAGATCCCCCTGATGAAGTCACAAACTGTAGGATGTGAATAATTTGCTGATAGGCACTGTAACAGGCAGCGGGTATGGACCTGCTGTGCGGGTCTGACTCTGGATCAAAGCCTGGGAGCTAAATCTAAGTACCCTCTAAATTAGTTTTTACCATTGATCCCTCTCTTGGTTGTTGAAGCCGCTTGAAGGTACCAGGTCGCTTTACATGTTTGGGTAGCAGCTGACTTACTGGACCAGATGGTACTGATGCGTTGCTCCAAAAGGTCAGGAAGGAAAGCTTAGTTACACAGGAGAATCAGGAGGATACCCAGAGATGAGGTAGCAGGGTAGTTCAATACTAGTGGTCAAGGCAGGCAGCACAAGGTTTAGGTCAGCAATCTAGTTTGGCAACCGCAGAGTCAGTACGGTACAGGAGGGGTCGGGAAGAATCAGAATCTATGAAACAGGCAGGGGTCAGGATATACAGGATAGCAGAATCAGGATAGCCCACCTTCACCATCTATAGAAAGAACTACAATGCCCAGACACAGGATGTTGGGTAGATCTTCGTAATATGGAAACACCTTCTGCAACAATTCCGACAGGGAAGGTTGGAGATCTCTACGGTCTGGAAGAGAATCTCCACGATTTATGACTCAAGAAAATCTTCTAATTCTTCTCTCAGTCCATAAATGAAAACCGCTTAGGAGAAATGACGTCACCCAATCAGGGAAGGCCCCAACTAGAAGAACAACTCTTCACCTTGTTTACATTTCGCAATGCCCCTGCGGACAATGTTACAC